>NW_026585895.1:33001649-33042041 GCF_907164565.1 Psammomys obesus
CCTGTAGCGCAGTCTCAATAACTCCAGCAGACCATGAAGGGAGGAGAAGACCTACTTCTCTTTTTTTAGACCCCAGACTCACAACTACTATGAGATTAGTCAGTACTGCCAAGGTCAAATTTTTGCTAAGTTCTTGGTCTGGGTTTCTTTTTGAATTCCTTCCATGTTGTCTTATCAGATCCTTATGAAAGGACCCTTGCATTACGTTGCACCAGGCAAGAATCTTCTCTGAAGTGGCAAGGATGGCTGCTCTCTTCATATACTCCAGCCAAGGCAGAGAGACAGAATCAGAATCACATCGGAGAAAGAGCCGCTATCCGTTTAAAGCAGACAAAGAGGTTTGCAAAAGTGCAAAGCAATGCCACTTAGCTAAGGGTTTTCAAAAATAATCTTTCCTTAAAAATGCTGTTTATGCCTGCACTCATGTGCACAGACCTACCCTTGGAACTTGCTCTTCTTTCACTCCAGTTTATGAGACTTGCAAATGCCTGGTTTGTGCCCACAGACCCTATGCTTTGGGGGCACACTGAGACATTTGATCCTCAAAGGACCCTGTAAGTAAGTGCTGACCACACAGAGACACAAAGACCAAGTGACCTGGCCAGCTGGTGAGAGCCAGGCTCAGACCAAAGTGATGCCACACCCCTTCAGAGTCTAGTCATCGTTTATGCCCCTCAGATGAAAGAACTTTGTACTCATCTAGTTACCATCTGCTAGGGTTTTGGAACAGTGATATGAATGGTCTAGAGGTTGGGAGGTGGGCTGCACCTGTCTGGAGGATCCCTGCGTGCCATCAATAAGACTCAGTGTCACAGCTTCAGGGGCTAGGCTGACAACCACATCTGTGCAGTGTGACCCCTCCACTGAGGATAGCTAGCTGTGTGAGCATCTTCAGGATACACAAGATAATTTACTTGTGACTGGGTGCCACAGCAAAGACAGGCCGACGGTGAAAGTTCACCCTAACAGCGGTGCCAGACAAATGGGATTTGGGTGATTATGACAGAAAGTCACAGATGAAGAGACAAGAGACAGACAGAGAGACAGATGAGGGCAGAGTGAGTGAGCATCCCCCTTAGAAGCTCAGCCCACAGCCAAGGAGCTAAAGGGAAGGGCTCTGGTGTAATAGAAGCCAAGGGCTTGGAGAGGAAGTTCCACTCTACTTGAATGGAGGAAGGAAAGCAGTAGAGAAGGCAGGGGTTCTGAGAAGGTTGGAGCTTCTTCTGATCAAAGGAAGACACGCCTACACCATGGCTTCGGCTTCCGGTAAGTGAAGATGGCGAAAAGGGTGTGGGCACTGGGAGCCGAGCAAACATACAGGAGAGGCCTGTGTTAGAAATACTGAATCATCTATCTCTGCTGCACATCTGCAAACTCCTTTGCATGAGCCCAGTTTACTGTGATGAGGCTAGAAAGCAATGTGTGCATTCTAAGTATATGGGTCCACCTCTGGAGCAGAGGTGTACAGCCAGGCAGAAGAGGAGCCAGGATTTCAGGCTGGGTCACAGCGGACTACTGAGGCAGCAAACACTGAACACAGGCAGGGCTCCACCACACTTCCATTTCCATCCCATTAGCCAGGAACTTAATAATTCACAATTATTTAATTTATTCACATTAGAAATCCTGAAGAAGCAGGACCAAAAGAAGACAGATATCCTCCAATGAGAGTGACCAGTCCAGGGAATATCATGTGGAGCAGAGACAGAGGGTCACGTGGGGGTACCTGGGCTCCTCTGGGGCCATGCTAACCAGGGGATCCAGCCAGGCTGTGGGAATGGCTATCCAAGTGTGTTTTTTAGGTTTCAAAATAAAAAACCAGAACAGAAAACAAAAACAAAAACAAAAACAAAAAACACCAACTTGCTTCATTAAATATACTTCCCATCAATATGGCACCAAACATTTTACCAAAGTTTCCCAAAACATCTACATACACCTACTGCTTCATACTTGGTTTTTTCGCTGACCTTAACTGTCTCCAGGCTAGCCACTCAGAAAATGATGCATGCCAGGCACAAGAAGAGGCATCTGTGGGTTTCCCAAGGGGCTGTGATACCCTGGCTGGTTGAGGCATAGGCAGGCAAGGGCACATCAGACACAGCAGCTGCGGCACATGGCGGCCACGCTGTACTCCACTGCTGATTTTCAACGAACACTCAACTCATCTTTTATTAAATCATGCTAAGGTTAAGAGTTTTGGATTTTTGACTTGTGGTTTTGTTTTAATATAATTTCTAATTTTGTTTTGAACCTATGGCCGTGTTAAATATGTTAGAAAAGGGAATGTATACTATTTTTAGATCTATAAACATTTAAGTGTTATCATAAAATAAGTTCAACTAATGTTGGGGGCCTCTGAGAATTGTATTCCTTAGAAATATTCTTTTACCTGTCATGTTTGAGGAAGTTAAATAAAAGGGAAAGAGATGGCTATCCCCCTATATAAATATAGAAGCGTTAATTTTATACCCATGTTCATCTACACACACACACACACACAGACATACATACATGCTATTGAAGTCTAATAAATGAAGATTCAGCAATGCCCTCCTAGCGCCATCTGGTGGACACATTCGAACAAGCATTGCCAAGAAAAGAAGCTATATCGGGGCCCTCAGAACCGAGGGCTGGATAAATTTTTAATTGGGTGTCTTCACTCAGTGTGGAGCCTCAAACAAGCACTTCACACTGACTGAGAGGACCATTTCACACCTTCTGTATTCTCAGGCATACAGCCCTTCTCCCCTCCCTCTGTCCCTGCTGATAATCTTTGCTTCTTATTTGCTTGAGAAGGAGGCCCAATACTGAGCAGTTTGACCTCTGTGCCCACCACACCTACCTTTCTGCTGCACCTGCACTTCCATCCCTGCCACCTTAGCTGAATGGATACCAACAGTTAATAGCCAGCTACAACATCATCCACTTTTTAAGAGAACGGCACCTATTTCAACCCCATATCCTCATAGAGTGCACAGTAGCTGACTCATTCCTCACAAAATTTCCCCTAAAGCTGCCCAACCACCACCATCTGCCTTTCATCAACCACCCAGTCTCTCCCTCCCTTTAACCTTACATCCTTCTATTCAAACTTCCCCTAGTGTCACTTCTTTTTATGACCCCCTATTTGTCAGTAATCAGGCCAGTCTACCTGTCCCCAACCTCTACTCCCCTCTCTACCCTGTGGATTCTAAGACATCAGATATTAAACACTATCTGTGTGTGTTCACTCTCTGGGCTTCTGACTCTGACCTCTGCTGAGCTCCAGACTCCTGTCCACACGTTGTAGAGCAATTCCCTCCAAAATGAAGAGTTCTATTATGACTATGGAAATAAGCAACCCACAAGTCTCAGGAAGTCCCTGAAACAGACCAGATATATAAGCATCCCCCCATACCCTAACGAGGTTAGATAAGCAGTAAGAACCACAGAGGAGATCCTCCCACCTGCTGAGCTACCTATAAGTCACGCGGGGTTCCAGCTGGAGTGGGCTTTCAGTGAGGCAGCTGTCTTTAAGCCATCCCTGTTCCTGTAACCCTAGTGAATCTCACTGATTCACCAAGATGAACTTTGGTGTAATCATTACTTTTGTCTGTCAGCTGGGATAAAAAATACATTTGTGTTGTATCTCCAGGAATGATGTCACACAACAAAAACAGTACCTTATCAGGAATAGAAAAATAAAAGTGAAAATAAAGAAGAGATGGGAAGGATGGATTGCATGGCCCCTGCAGAGGGTGTTAAGACATGTAACTAGGCTGCACCACGGGCCTATCTCTTTCTCTTCTGGCCTCAGGCACTGAGGAAGCCATGTGTGCAGAAATGCCCAAATCCAAGAGCCACACCACACATAACTAGTCCCATAAATGGCACAGAAATTGTATTAAGAAACCCAGGTCATAAAGATGCAAATCTCTTAATGGGGTTGACCCCAAGTTCCTGAGGAACATGCGCTTTGCCAAGAAGCCCAACAAGACAGGCCTGAAGAAGATGCAGGAAACAACACAAAGACAATGAGTGTGCACACAGAGGCCATCAAGGCCTTTGTGAAGCCTATAGCCTTTAGGTACAAAAAGCCAAAGGGCCCCAGCTGCAAACTCAGCCCTTGGGTGAGCTTTCATCGCTCACCCCAAGCTTGGGTAGCAGATTCAAAGCTACATGGCCAAGGGTCATAGGCTCTGCTAGCTAACATCCAAGGTTCAAACCAAGGCAGGCCACAGCCCCAGCTAAGGCCCAGGCTTCAGCCCCAGCTTGGGCTCCCAGAGGTGCTAGGCCTCTGTGAAGGCTCTGTAGAAAATGTGAAGACAGATGGACTGGTGCAACACACCTATCTACACACTATTTACAGATGACCAGTGTCCTGGGCTGCTTTTACAAATAAACCCGAAGCAAGAGCTATTAAAATAAAATAAAAGACATGTAACTCATGCTGATCCGTGGGAGGGCACAACATCTGTGAGAGAAATTCTAACACGGCTACCTTTCCCTATGTGGAAAGGGACGGTGTGCCTTCTTGCTGTAAGTGGTGTCTGCATCTTTCATAGATTTGTGATAGGACATCTAACCAAGGTCAAGCTGTCATATCAATGGCTTCCCCATCTTTGTGGAGAATCAAGGAGTGCCATCTTTCTCTGCTGGGTATGGGGCAGCCTGAATCCTTGGTGAATGGGGTCTACCTTATGACTGTGAGATGTCTCCAAAGAGCTGATTAAACCACGTGTTATAGTCTCTGAAAGTGATGTATATGAGGTGAGATTATTAAATGGTCATGGTACCAGTTGGCTGCCCCCTGCTGTGAGTGGAAAGGCATGGAACTGAGGCCTAGTTGTCTTCCTGGGTAGGAGTTTATGGTTTCAATGGCAGAAGAACATATAGTAACTGCTTGCCTCTATATTCGCCCAATTTGGAGAGGAAAATGGAAAAAAGAGGATGAGATAGAGGTATTGCCTTGCCACTTGTGGATAAATGGGTACGAGAATGCAACACACTATTAAAGAGCCCTTTCTGGGACCCAAAAAGCTGGAGCCTGTGGAAGACGTCAGATAGTGAGGAAGAAGAGAACAAAGGAAAAGTGATTTAAAAAAAAAAAAAAGCCCTCAGATCTGATTATTATTACAGAGAAAAGGAGAATCTGTGACTCAGCATGTACATGTGGGTCTTAAAAATAGCCCATGAGGGGGGGTGGTGGTGACACACACATTTAATCCCAGCACTTGGGCGGTAGAGGCAGGTGCATCTCTGAATTCCAGGCCAGCCTGGACTACAGAGTGAGTTCCAGGACAGCCAAGGCTACACAGAGAAACCCATGTAAAACCATGAGAACCAGGAAGTATCTGTCTCTCAGCTTCTTAAACTGGTGGGGGGGAGGCTATAAAAGGGCCTGTCACAGCCTGACCTGTGAGGATGTGGGACACGGGTGCAGATGGGATCAATCTGAGTGTTGTGGCAATGAAGAAATGAAGTAGCATTCCTTGAGACAGAAGCTGGGAATGGGAACTGTCAGCATGAGGGAAACCAATGGACTTGATCACAGGAACCATTAGAACTCAAGGTTGTCAGCAGGCGAGGTCCTCATGAATAGAAGGGACTGGAAGATGATAAAAGGATGAAGGGCACCACGGAGGGAGTCAGCTTGGGAGAGGCAGTATTTGTTGCCTGACTCACTGAAGCTGGTGGGCCTATTATCACAAAGTTAAAAAAGAGAATGACCCAGTGGGGACCCAATGATGGTATCGGGCCTTGGTGGCTCTGCTGAGCACCGTGGTGAAATGCGATCTTCAGGATGTAAGAGAAGCTCTGAACTACACAGGCAATGTGTAAACTGGGTTCAGAAAACACAACAGCAATCAAGAGATGATGAAAAGGAGGCAAAATGGACAAGGGATTTGCAAGGGCTACCAAGTGTAGGAAGATGTGTGCTAGCAAGCTTCTAAAAGGCTCTAAAGCCTGAGCAGCAGCTCACGAAAGATACACGTGATAAGATAATATAGATGACAAAGATTAAAGTTGCCCTGGGTGAGCAGAGTATATGATATAAAATGTTGGAAGGCACAGAATATTTACCCAGTCCAGGCTGGTGAGAAGGCAAGGGTCCTAGCACCACGCTGCAGCCTATCTGAACCAAGGAGCCAGTTTCAGCAGCAGGGGAAGGCTGCAGCCCTCTTTGGACTAAGCCTTCAAGTTGGTCTCACCGATAACAGGACAGGTAAAAAGACCCACAGCAGCCCCATGACAGCAGCAGTATGAGAAGGCTGGATGACTCAAAGGTATGTCTACAGATAAGAGAGAGCTAAATTTTCTTTCTGTTTTTGTTTTTTGTTTTTTTTTTTTCAAGACACAGTTTCTCTGTGTAGCCTTGACTGTAGAACAGTCAACCTGTAGCTTTGTAGAACAGGTTGGCCTCAGACTCACAGAGATCCACCTGCTCTCTGCCTCCTGAAGTGCTGGGATTAAAGATGTGTGCCACCATACCCAACTTCTAACAAAGCATTTTGAAGGAAGAATTTTTTTTGAGATCTTTTGTTGTGCTGTAATAGAGCTTGTTAAGGTTTCCTTTCTGGTATGCCCTTAGTTGCTCACAACCAACTGGCACTTACTTGAAATGGATGACAATGGTCCTTCAAGCGGTCCTGCCCACACTCTGTAAAAAGGTTGTACTGTATAATGCCAACTCTTGAGCATTTTACAGACAAATAGAAGCATGTGGAAGAGCAGTTAAGGCACCTGTTGAACTTAAATGAAGGCATCCTGCAAGAGCAGAAGAGAGCACTCCTAGAAGCCAAAATATTGTTATATAATCACAGTGGAAAAAAAAAGTCTCAGTGACAACAGTGGGCTAACTCTCTAGGAGTTGTTAGCTAGAGATAATCCCACCCTATTCCCCAAAACAGCAAAAGGCCATTGCAGCTGCTGTTAGTTCTGAAAGGGTTAGGCTAACTTTGTAACCTATATGTCTTCTAAAGCCTATAGTTTTGAGTTTTAGGTCCAGGTTAAGCTAAAGCATCTTAGTACCTTTCTAGAGAATGGAGGAATGTGACCCTATCTGTGAGGACAGATATTAAAAAAAGCAAGCAAGCAATGACCTTCACTCAGAAAAAGAAGGACCAGACCCTTGTCTTTGAGATAGTGTTTCTTAGCAATGAACCTAGACTTCTTCTGAGTAGCTTTTGACCTTCAGTCAAAAGTCTGTAGCCCCTAATCTTCAAGGATGAGCTAACCACCCCCACCTTCAATTGCAGCTGCATCCACACTTGGCAGGACTGGCCAAGCTTGAGCACCTAAGACTAACCAATTATCTTACTTTATAGCTTCCTCATCCAATCCTAAATTGCCAAGACTGCAACTTCAAATCTCCCGCAATTTTTCTTTCAAAAACCTAAAGGCCTTTGTCTCCGGGTGCCACTCTTTGCTGACCGGCAGGGGTGACCCCATTGTGCAATGGTTAATAAACCTCTTGCTTTTGCAACGAGTCTTGGTCTGGGGGAGTTTCTGGAAAGGGCGCGATCTTGAACTCCTGAGCTGTGACACCCCAGGTCTTACAGTTCCATACTAGAACTAAATAGTAAGACCTCACTGGCAAAGATGATGCATACATCGATTATAAAACAGAGAAACTGAGTTGGGACTGAACTAGAAACCTCCTCCCTTGTTGGCTGGCTTTCATGATGCTGAGAGGTGCTGTGCAGGCTGCTGGGGAAAAACTATCACCAACAATCCTACCTTCATGCCACACTATCAAAATGCCAAGCAAGATGTGACTACAGGTATGATGGTAGCATAGATGGTTTGATGTATGACCAACTACTCTCCAGTTAGATTTAAAGCCACTCTATAGAAGGTAATACATTTCTGGTACTGTAAGCAAAAACAAAAATCTGAGCCTGGAGATGTTCACAGGACCCAGTGGAAGAGCAGCTGCCGTTAAATATTATTATTAATATTATTAATATTAATTAATTGCACCTAATTATTAAATAGGTGCAATGTGCCTGTCAAACTGCTTTCTAAATATCTGGGCACATGTTTGGGGATCACTGTTGCTCTCAGATGTTGGCCAGGAAGAGAAACTTCCTTTTTGAATGATTGCACACCACAGAAGCTCATAACCTCTGGTGAAGCTCTTAAGAACAACATACTGTTGCTGTGATATAGTAGCTTAATTCTTGGCCTTAGATAGACATCTAGGTCACCCCCTCTGAGGTTCAGAGAACATCATAGAAGAGTATAGGAAGAAAGTTAAAAGCCAGAGGAAGGCATGGAATGTTGTGTAACAATTTCCTCTGAAATTAAAACATTCCATCCTGGAAGGAAGCTCATTAACATTTAGGATGTAAATAATTCACTAATTTCAGGAAGTGCCTGAAACTTAGGTACATACAGAAAGCACCCAGCTACGGGAACTAGATGGATAAAGTATGCTTAAGGGATTTCAACTTCAGCTCAAGTCATCATAAACCACTTGTAACTCAGTGAGTAAAGAAAGAAATGAAGTGTTACAGTTGTTTCTCTTGAAACTTTCATCAGTCCTGACTTTTATTGTTTTTTTGTTTGTGTGTTTGTTTGTTTCTTTTTGAGATAGGCTTTCTGTACATCAGGCTAGTCTGGAACTCAATATATAGTTGAAGATGTGAGGATGACCTTGAATTTCTGATATTCCTGTTTCTACATGGCGAATGCTGAGGTTAAGGGTGTGGAGCACCACACCATGTTTGTCTGAGAAGTTCTGGCTTTTCAGTCTTCAGTATAAGATGCCACACCAGCAGCAAAAATGATCAACCTTGGGTTGTGCACACCTTATGCAAAATGTGAGTTTTAAATCCATCATGGTAGCTCACGCCTGTGATGCCAATACTCAGGAGGCTCAGGCAGAAAGACTGCTGTGAGTTCAAGGCAAGACTGGGCTACATATAGAGTTCCAGGTCAATCTGGACTTCAGGGGGGTCGGCAGTGCTTCACTGAATTCCATAAGGAAGGTGGCTACTCGCTACATAGTCTGGAATCCCTGGACCAGGATATTTACCAAGAATTGTTGGAAGCTAAAATCTCACAGCATGCTTTCATCAAACGACACTCTCCATCCTTCTTGTTGCTGAGCAACAGGTGTTCATTCGGACTGCTAAGCATCTACTGCAACCATCCATCCTCATCCTCCTAAAAGCTGTTGTAGTCTAAACCCTCCTCCCTGGCTCATGCTTGAAACCCTTGTTTCCCATTTCTCCTATTTGGAGAGGCCGTGGACTGTCAGAAGGTACGGCCTCTGAAAGCTCTCGCTGGCTCCTGCTTCCTGCTGCCATCTCTGTTTCCTGGTCCAACATGATGTGGAGGCCACTAACTCCTGTCACCAGGAACTAAGCTGTTGCTACCACCTTCCCCTCTAGGACACTTATCTTCTAAAACCAGGAGCCAGAACTGATCTTTCCCCATTGTCTCTACAGGTATTAAGGTCAGCAATATAAAACCTAACTTTCCTTTGGGACACCAATATACCCAGGGGAGGCTACTGTGGCCAGGAGTGCTGCCTTGGCTCGCTCTGGCTTCCTCTTGAGATACACCTGGAAAGAAGGCACAAGGCTGAAAGCCTAACAGATGTCATTCTGGAGAGCACGAGGTGACCCTGAGAAAAGGAGGCCCCCACAGAAGACTGAGTCTACCTGTCTGAGTTTCTGTGGTCTCTGTGGAACTTAACAACTATTCCTAGCCTGTATGCTTCCTTCCCACGAGAAACAAACTGCAATTACACATGAGCCCTGGGTACTACAGGGCAGCAGCATTAGATTTTGGTTGATATCAAAACCACTGGCCATTCTTGGTGAAAACAGAGAGGCCCAGGTAAGCCCTGCCCCATTAGTAGCCTGGACTATTGTCCAAGGTGCTGCCTCCACCCACCTACCCTGGCACCTTTCTTACGGTTGTGTTGTACTGAACTCTGGTCCTATACACGCTAAGTATATGCCTCACCCCTGTGCTCCACCTCCAGCCCCCACCAGAATTTGAGGCTTTTCTGTGCTAACCCGCTCAAAATAACCACCTTTCAGATTTCCTCCTCAGTACTGACAACATGCAATCAAAAACAATTCGGTAACATCCAATTTAATTTTATTTCAAATCGGAAGCAGTTTGGACAAGACTGGGTGTCTCACTGGCAAACTCATTTAAGACAGGGTGACACTGCTGATGTGTTGTCCCAGTGCAGACTGCCCAGGCCTGCCCTCTGGTTCCTGCTCGCCTGACCAGGCCCTGGCCTATTCCTTGCTATGTGTGTAACACTGCTGCAGCACCCTTCTTTCAGCTGGACCTTAGCAATGCTGGTCCCACCACTCGCTTCCTACTGATGGAAAGAGGACTGAATAAATTGGGGTAGTCCTCAATTGCTCTCGATCATCAAGGCATCACTTGACCGATGTTCACCTGCCTTGTCAGCCTCCCTAGTGAGGGCTCAGAGCCCATGTTCAGAATTATCTCCTCCCATCTACACACTCGAAGTCCGAGTTTTTCTGAGCCAAGTGTTCAGGCCCTCTACTGCTCACCTGCCAGCCCAGTCAGGAACCTCTTTATTAAGCTGTTAAGACAGGCTAGGCTCCCCCTTTTTCTCTTTCAAAAGCCTATCACTTTTCCTTTCTTGCTGTCAGAGCAAAGTTGAGCATATGAGTTTCAGGAACTGGGGCTCATAGACTACTGTCTCAAAGAAAAAGTGATCTAACCCCACTTGCATATAAATCACACATTCTTCAAAACCCTGTTTGTCCAGGCTCACAGAAAGTATAAAAACAGGACTTTCACCTGCTCTTTGTATTCTGTTCCAGAGGCTAAAAGCCACCCCCTATTTCTGTCTCCCTTTGTAGGTACAGCTATAAAGGGAAGGCCCAAAGACGAAAGCTTGGATGAGGCAGTCATCATCTTGAGTGGTGATTAGGCCAGGCCTGGCTTGGGGTTGTGCCATCCCCAGGGACCCTCGGCCAGAGGACCCTACGACACTTTATGTTGGCAAAGTTAGGTCCTCATCTCTATCACCTGGACCCCAGGCCTCTCATGGAACAGAGTTAAACTTATCTCTATTAAAGACAGTGGCTGAAGGCTCGGGTAGGGTTCCAGAGGGCCAAGAGGATTCTGCCTCCAAATAAGCCTTGGGGCTGCTGCAAAGAGAAAATACCCAGACTACAGGAACTCACTCTGTATTTACTTCTGGTAGTGGGTGGAGTTTGAAGAGCCACCTCCTCCTCGGACGGCATGGACAGCTGTTGGAGATGATGCTGGATAATGTCCTGGGCGGATGGGCTTGGCTGTATCCCAGAGAAAGGAGAGAGGACAACATCATTGGTGACGACCAGTCGCATGTTTATCAACATTGCCCTGTTTATCTACCCCCAGACCTTTCTGGGAACAGCATGTCTGGCTTGAGAAGTACAGTTAGAAAACCAAGGTCATCCACATAACTCAGGGAGAACTTAGATGGTAATCATCTTAATTTTTCTTTAAAAAAAAGATTCCTTTTTGTTACTAATTTGATTTTTT
Organism: Psammomys obesus; assembly: GCF_907164565.1. Classification (NCBI taxonomy): domain Eukaryota; kingdom Metazoa; phylum Chordata; class Mammalia; order Rodentia; family Muridae; genus Psammomys; species Psammomys obesus. Next base: position 33,013,164 of record NW_026585895.1, read on the forward strand.
TGTATTTTATATACGTTGGTGTTTTGACTGCATATATGTCTGTGTGAAAGCATTAGATGCCCTGGAACAGGAGTTACAGAGAGCTGTGAGCTGCCCCAGGGGTGCTAGGAATTGAACCTCGTTCCTCTGGAAGAGCAGCCAGAGGTTTTAACCACCGAGCAATCTCTCCAGCCCCTAGTCATCTTATTATTAAGGGTGAAAATTTAAAATAAACAAATGAAAATTAGAAGCAAAAGACATTGGTTTTTATCTGAGAAGATCCATAGTTCCCTATAGATTCACAAGAATTCCACCTATGATGAGTTTTCTAGGAAACAAGGCTATAATTTTCAGTTGACTCTCAAAGGGTACAAAACCCAATAAATTCAATATATCACTAATCTGAGGGATTTGAAGACTGGAAACACAATATAGCTACAAAACAATATCTGGTGGGAAATGATGTTATAGGTAACTAGGGATGCCTCAGTTAAAAACAACCCAGACAACACCGGCAAGGCCCTCTAGCTTCAGCCCCGCATCTACATTGGAGCAGCTACAACCACCACTCCTATTCCAGCCAAATGCCCGACTCCATCGGCCTTGAGGCTTGGACTTCAGGCCACCATTCAACTTGCAACAGCACTCTACCTAGTGCTGCCGGCCTGGCTGTTTCCGGTTATTTCCAAGCCAGAGGATTTCCCTGAGCCATACAGATGGTCTTCTTCACAGTCCTGCTGGGAAATATTCTTATATTACACTGTTTCCAAGAGTGTGCCTCGGTTTACAGCCAAAAGCTACAGCACAGCTGGCTTCTGGGGCCTGATGCACGGCTCTGAAGAACGCTCTCTATCAGGGCTATTCAGGAGGATGGTGGTACCTGAATCTTACGCTTTCTCAGGATGAACACCAGGGTACCAGGAACTGCAAGTCCCACAGGCACTATCATATCCCTTCAGATGAGTGAAATCCTAAATAAGGGTCATTGTAGCTCCCTTCTTTGGCACACACATACCGATCTGGGCCGAATGTGCCCTCCTGGCCATGTTCTTGGCTCGAACAGCCTCCTTGATGCGATCCACCTCCTGCTGGTAGCGCTTTCGGTCCCTCATGGCATTCTCCTTGGCCTCTTTCAGTGCACTCTCCAAGGCCTTCACACGCTCTGCAGTAGCACGCAGCCTCTTCTCCAGCTTGGGAAGTTCACAGCGCAAATCTGCGTTGTCCCGGACCAGCTGCGGCAGAGAGGCAAAGAAGCCAGTTTTGAGCAAGCTTTGCTACTCCCTGGCAGGTCAAAGATGTGCAAGACAACCCTGCTTAACAGCTGAACTACCCACCCCACTAGGTGGTCCTTGATGGCCCATAAAACCCCGATTCACTGGAGCAGTAACGGGGGCGATGCATAAACATAGAAGCCATATTCAGCCACAGGGCAGGGATTTTTCTTGGACAAGACTTGCTCTCTCTTTTGTTTGAGTGTGTTTGGAAGAGGAAGGGGCTGTGAAGAATTTATTACTCTAGGATGTACGCATGAGCTGAGAAATTTCAAGTCAGTCGACGGGCACGTTCCAGAGTTCTCAGAAGACCTTGCAGACCACTGTCTATACTGGCGCTGAGTTGAAGCCCAGCTCCGCAACATACCAGAGGCTCACAGGAAACAGGAGGAGACTGTTTGCTCCTCTTCACTTAGGACCCATAATCAAGAAATAACAGGTTGACCCTAGGTGAACGGTAGGCTCCAATGCCAGTGCCATCATTTCCTGCCACCTGACTTGGGGAAGTAGCTGAGCCTCTCCAAATCTTTGTGTTGCACATACAAAACAAAAGGGCCACCATGAGACAGTCGCTTAGAAACCGTTCCAGTAGAAAGTATTGAGTCTTCACTTGAATGTTGTGGTAATCATCACTGTCAACATGACCCAATTTAGAGTCACAACAAGGTAAGTTATGTGTCTCTGTGGACATTTCCAGAGAGGTTTAACAGAGCAAAGACATATTATGAGTGTGGATAGAGCCATTCCATAGGCTGGGGAGAGTTTATGGGAGGACTGTGGAAGAGCCCTGCAGTGGACCTGAAGGTTGGAGGGGCCTTCTGGTACCATAAGCAGAGCTTAGTAGACTAGTCTGGTGGGGGTTTGGAGTATATCAACAGAAAGGAGGACAGTGAAGGCTAGGCTTCATGAAGTGACATGAGTAATTGTCTGTGTATGAACTGAACTAGAGACCATTTTTGTTATATGCTGGCAAATAGAAAAAAGAAATCTAGCTGTATTCTATCTCTGCCCTGAAATTCTGAGCAGAGCTAAATTAAAAGGTAATAAAATAATTTGAGGAGAAAATTTCAAGATAGTATAACATTCAGGCTGTGGCATGGTTATTGCATATTGTTCTTGGTCATATTTATGGTGAAAAGGAGCAAAAGGATATAAAATATTAAATTTTGGCAAGGAAAGGGGCCAGGGTGAGCTTGATATTGGTGTGGACAAGATGGCTATAGCTGTTAAAGAGATAAAGGCCATTAAAGAGAAACTTCAAACACTGCAACTGGGACTATAAAAAAGTTGCTTTAAGGGGAAGATCCTCCCACCCCACCCCTGAGCACCAAAGTCAACAACACAAATGTGTTTGAAAAACTTTCCTTTGAAAAGCGAGTAGTTGAACGAAAACAGCTTTTAGGGCATACCGCTCAGGTAGGGCCACCTAGGGAAGTGCTTTTTTCAGGCTCACTCTGGAAAACGCACAAACACCACCATAGCCATGGTCCAAAGGGGCAAGGCTACATTTTGAGTGGATGGCATAACTCTGTATCACTCGCATCATACTGATTTTGAAGGCATGTAGCATCCAAAAGTGGGGCAGATGTCATAGACGCTTGCATCAGTGTTCCAAAAAGCCACTAAGGCAACATGTATTACCTGCATGGAACTTGGGCTTTGAAGGTGAAGCCCAAGTCGCAATGTAGATGCGGATGTTGGAAATCTAGAAATGTGCTGGTACTGAGGAGAGGGAGGGAAGGGAAGAGAGAGAGCACATGCACATGTATCCATGGCAACAGAGCCTGAGGGGTGGGACTACACAAGCCCACTGGAGCAGAGAAGTGTTATCACAAAACCAAGATACTGGATATGGAGCAACAGCATTTGTTGTTTGCTCTGCTGGGTTCCTACTGTTTCTTCCTTTTAGGAATATTTATCCTGTGCCACTGCATATTAGAAACACATGTACTGTCGTTTGTTTTGTTCTTTCCCTCTGCAGATGATCACAGTTAAAATACCTTGAGTCTCAGGGCAGACTCCAAACTTGGGCTTTCAAAATATGTGACTTAGGGGATTCCTGGAGATGAACTGATTACAATTTGTATCATAAGATGGCTAGGAATGTTTAAGGACCAGGGATGTAATGCTTTGCTTTAAAGGTGATCAGGGGACTGTAGGGATGGTTCAGTGTTTAAATTCTTGCACTCCCATAGTGTTTAAATTCCTGGCACCCACATAGTGGTTCATAGTGTCTGTAACTCCAGTTTCAGGGGATCTGGTACCTTCTGGCTTCCTTGGGCAACAGGTACGTACACAGGGCATAGACATACAGGCAAGCAAGACACCCATTCACATAAAACAAAAATAAATGAAGAAACAAGATAAAATTGATCTCTTTGGGTGGTCAGCTGAGTGATGTAGATGCTGCCAACTTGACTGTCTTTGTAATCATAGAGCTATGTGTATCTTTGACAGTTTCCCGAGAGTGGGAAGACCCACCCTGAATGGTGGGTGTCATCATCCTACAGGAGCCTGGACTGAGGGAAAAGTAAAAAAGAGAGGGCCTGATGAGCATCAACATTCAACTCTCATCTCTTGATCTGCCTGATGGTGAGCAAATTCCTTCCCATGTAGCCATCCTGGCAGGGGTGAAGACCTAAGAGAGATGCTTGTATCCCTTCTTTTGGTTACTAGACTATTGAGGCAAAGCTCCCCAAGAATTTAGAATTTCTCCAGAAATTTCATGCTGGGGAAATGGAAAGACTGAAAGCCAGATGCTGCTCAGAGGAGGATCTTGTTTCTCAGGTAGAGATTTTACACAGTTTTAATAATTTTCAAGACAATACCAGCAGCAGAGACAGAGACAGGGTGTCAGTGATGGGTGGGACCAATACCTTAACTAGGGCGGCTTAGTTATACATCTCTCTTGCCTTTCACTAAAACCTAAACCTGTAAGTCCAAAGACACATACTCGAGGGGTCACTGGGCCTCTGTGCTTGTTCCTCATCCCAATGTGACCACACTGGATAAATCTCTCTCTGTCTTTCATGACTCGTCATTTTAATTGGTATTATTGATGACAGTGGCTGAGCTTAGCTTGTTAGGATCAAAGGTCCAGGCTTGTACCTTGCAAACTCTAGTAATACCCCACAACTGTTAGCTAATCCTGTGTCCATATATTCCTTGCCATGAAGGATTGTACTTTCAAATTGAGAGTTAGAACAAATCTCTTTTCTTTAAAGCTGTTTCTTGTTAGGTGTTTGGTCACAAGGATGAGAAATGTAAGTGATACAAAGTTTATGAAATACTAAAAAAGCAGGATGAGAGTCTGGCATAGTTTTATCTGTCTCTTTCCTTTGGATCAGACTCCTGCTTTTCTCCCCCCTCCCTAACTTGTCTCAAAGCTGAGGACACAGAGGTAAGTCATTGTCCTTAATCGCTTCTCTTGAATTACCCTGGGTTCCAAGAACAGCAGGCTTGATACATAAATACCTTTGTGACAAGAACTGACATTATCACCAAGTAACAGGCAAGTTTGCAGGCTGTACCACCCCAAGATGAGAGCAATCATCATGAAGGAGAGGCTGTGCGGCACTGTGGATCAGCTTGCCTGGGACCTGCCCAACCTAGCTTGCTGGCATGGCTGGAGCCCAGGGATGTGCATGGATCAGGGAAAAGATCAAAAATCAGAAGAAGTATTATCAAAGCAAGCTACTGCTTTTCTGACCTATTTTGCTTATGCCAGCAGCAGCTCCATGCCTGGCAGACTGGGCTTTTAATAAATAGTCCTTGAATTCATGAATAAAATAATGAGTTGCAGAGCCAGATTTCAAGATGCCTAGCAGTCTTTGCTTCTGCATTTCTCATTATCAGTTTGCTTGAATGATTTCACTATGTTGATCTCCCATCTTCTTTCTGGAGAAAATGTCATCATCAGCCCTACAGAAACAAATCTAACAAGTCAAAGAGAAGTGATATGCCCTCAGCCTTGTGGCCTGAAGAGTTAGACCATCTGTACTCCATATCAAATCTTGGAAAGAATCACAGACATACAGGCATTTATAGAAAAGAAGGGAGGCAAACAGCCTGCCTAAAACACTGGTATACTGAACATACTTACTCCTCACTGTCACTCTGGACAGATATCAGGACAATGATCCTAGGAGACACCCAAGATGGACAAGGCAGGATGAGGAGAACAGATCTCAGAGGTTGCTAATGCCTGTCTCTGGGTTCCCACCTGCATTAGTCACTTTTCTATTCATGTGAAGAGACACCATGATGACTGCAACTCTTATAAAAGAAAGTGTTTAACTGGGCCTTGCTTCCAGTTTCAGATGTTAGTCCATTATAGTCATGATGGAGGCAGACAGGATGCTGCAAAAGTATCTGTGAGTTCTACATCCTGATCCACAGGCATCAGAAGAAAGCTTAGGCCTGGCATGGGCTTCTGAAACCTCAAAGGTCACCCCAGTAACACGCTTTCATCAACAAGGCCACACCTACACTAACAAGGCCACACTTCCTAATCTTTCTAATCCTTCAAATAGTGTCCCTCCCAAATGACTAGGCATTCAAATATATGAGACTAAGTGAGCCATTCTCATTTAAACGCCATACCATCTATGAAATGAAGCAATGTCTCCTTAGCCATAAAATAAGGGACCGGAACAAGCTTGCTCAGCACATGAACTCTATGGAGACCTCAGTTCTACAAAGATGCCTCAGACATATCATGGGAGAGCACAAGGCTAGTCAGAATCCAAACGTGGAATGAAAGCAAGATGGAAACATAAGTCTCAACACTTTACTCTCTCTAAGTCCTAGAGAGCTCCTCTTTCCTTCTCTATAAATGGATTCCATCAAAGAAAGTCAGGCTTTCTCTCTCTCTCTCATATATATGTGTGTGTGTCTCTATATATATGTATGTAAAGACACACACACACACACACATACTTATATATGATATATATATATATCATATATAAGTATATATATGATATATATATATATATATATATATTCTTGTCTCATTGTGTATGTGCGGGCATATATGTTCTATGGCACATATGTAGAGGTCAGAGGACAGCGCACAGAAGTCAGTTTTCTCTCCTTACTCTGTGGGTTCTGGGGATCAAAATCAGATCATCAAGAACACAGCACGCAACTATGTAATGAGCCATCTTGTTAGCCAAAGGAAGTTTTTCATATATAAAGAAATTTACTAAGGCTACAGGAATGGGGCTTTATTTTTCTGTTTTGTTTACTAATGCTTTTAGAAACTGTACAATGTATTTTGATCATGTCTACTCCTCACTCCTTGCCCTAACTCCTCCTAGATCTACCTCTGCTGGTCACTTTGAGACAGGGTCTTAATATGGTGCCCAGGCTGGTCTTAAGCACCTAAACTTGATTGATCCTCCCCCTCTTTAGTAGCCAGGAATACAGGTACATGCCACCATTCCTGCCAAGATCCAGGGATTTCTAAGGACCAGCATTTTTTTTTTCCAGTACACAGGTTCTTTGACCACGTACAGACATCCAATATCAGAACTGTTCTGTGTTGCAGCGGACCAGGCCAGGCTATGGCCGAGAGAGAGCAGAAGTGGCGGGTGTGTGGGTGTTTGCGCACGCGCGCGCGTGTGCAATGAGCTCACTGACCTGCTTGTGCACCTTGGTAAGCTGCTCCAGGTTGTTCTCCAGGAAGGAGATCTTCTGCTTCTGGGCAGCACTACCCCCTCCATCGTCGCTGTCCAGTTCCACACTCTGTAGCCACAAAAGACAGTTAGTGGCATGAGCTGCTTCCCCACTCACCTACAACATGTTCGCAATACATTAACGCCTTGAAAAAGAAAAATCCACAATCCCACGGGAAAATAAAGAGATGCTGTAAAAGTTTCTACTCCGTGGGCTTCCCGATACATTTCCTTGGCTTCCACTGAACTGTTGTGAGGAAGAGTTATTTCAGAGTGTTGGAATAAGGATACCTTCAGATCTGCTTTTGTATGCTGCACACATTTCTCTCTAATGAAATGTACATCTTCCCTGCAGGTAAAGAGATTTCTCTTTTCAAAAGAAAGTGTTCACACCTTATTAAGAAGAATCAGGGTGAAAATAAGCATGAGACTCAAGTTTAGTTTAGCCATCAGGATCAGATGAGAAATTACCAAGCCTGTCAGCCACAGTCACTGCTGCCACTGGGAAATCCTAATGGCTTCTGCTTGTCTCTTAAACACCCAAAGCTATGCAGCTCCTCAGTGACTCAGTCTCAGCCTCCGCACGGCATCCAGGTGCTGGGAAAATCCTTCAGACTTATCAGATCTTCAGACTGGCAACAGTACCACAGCTTGACAAGCAAGGTGCCGCAGATAAATTAGGAAATGCATGTGGAAACACAGCCTGAAGTTCAGAAATAGCAAAACACGTCTGTCTGGTGTGACAGTGGGAGAAATCACCCTTCTCCAGCAGGGAAATGCTTTCTACCATCAATTCAGCCCCAAACAGGAACTCTCAGGCATGAATGTACATCAAGAGCCCCAGGACACTTACTAAAACTCAGACTGCTGAGCCCACCCCTGTCTCTGACTTCTCAGATCTGGGGTGTGTTTATGTAGTTGAACAAATTCCCGAGTGAGGCCGATGCAGTTGCCAGAGGCCTACAGGCTGGAGGTCTAAAAGTAGGTCATCCTTAGGAAGTTTTATAAAATGAAATCAGGGCCAGCACTCCATCCCCCCCTCTCCTCCAACAACAGGAGTCTTCTTCATTGTTGTCACAAGCTCTCATCAGGTGCCCTTCCTGCCCATCACATCTAGGTTGGCCTCATCCTCCGCCCTGGTGCTTTGTTAGACTGTGGTCCTCACCCGAGGTTTTGACAATCTCCCAGGATTCTGAGAGTTTGTCCAGTTATGCCCGACTCTCTTCAGCCCTGTAAATACACCCAAATCCACACCTGCAATTCAGGGAGGCCAGAACCTCCCGTGGAGTCTGGGGTAAACAAGTACAAAGTCAATACTAACACAACCCGCACACTCCACAGACAGACATGAGGCTCTGGCCACCTCACTTCTGTAGATTCTGGGACCATGCTGTCTTCTGACAAGAATGTTCCAGACTTTTCTGGCCCAAAGCAGCGACTTTCACACAGCAGGGCCAGATAAATAAATATGTGTCATCTTAAGTAAAGGCCAGTTGGGAACAGCATTATAACTGCCTTTTGCTGAGAAGGAAAATCAGATGGTAAAATATTCCCAAGTAATTTCAGCCCCAAGCACATTCTTTTAATAACATTCTCTGGCATGAGGCAATTAATTTTTAAGCATAACCAGCCTTAATTTGAGCAAGTGATACTTCAGCTGAAGATGATGCCTCATGGCCTTGACTTTTCTCCTCAACCTGTGCAGAAATGACAGGACTCACCTTTTTCACCCGGGTGGTCAAATCCTGGACGAAGAGTTTCCGCAGGTTGTGAAGGGTCTGGAGTTCTCTAGACTGGAAGAGATTTTTCACATGCAGCGTCAGCGAGGTGACAGACTGAAGTGCTGTTGCATTTGCTCTAGAGGTCACTAGCCCCCCTGATGGTGTTACTTTGCTGCTGGAGCTGCCATTGATACTGTTGGTGCCAAGGTACCATCTGTGCCCATCCCTCTCTTCAAGTCATACTGCTATTGGGTGCAGGAGCCCAGGGGCTTCAACTACTGGCTGTGAGCCAGAACACACAGCCAGTTCCTGTACTCTACTCTCAAGGGAGGCAAACAAAAATGCCTAGTAAGGTACCTGCCAGAATGGGGGTCTCCTGTTTTTATTTACTTCCTACCTAAACACGACATGTCATAGCAACAAACTAAATTAAAAAGTAACCATGGTTTCTCTCACCTAAACTGGCTGTCCTTTTTCCGTGATTCTGCACCCAACCTCTGCACTAACCCACAAGAATGTCTGCCTCACACTATAAATGAGGCTCTTCTCAGACTCTCCATCTGGTAGCCCTGGGCAAGTCACCTGAACGTCCTGTGTGTTCTCTCATTTTTAAGGTGAAGGCGAAGAGAATTTGACTCACTGGCATCAAGGCCAAACAAGAAGATCTAGAAAGCTTTTACACAATTTCTGGACTCAGTAAGCGGTCAGTACTATGGCTAATATGAGTCCATATCCCAAGAGCTGGCAATTCCCTCCTTCATTTTGGATTATTTTCTATGAACACTGAAAGATAAGAGTGATGAGACAAGGGCTAGAACCAAACCTGGTGATCTTCGCTAACAAAACAAGAAGATCAAAGCATTTTATTCCATTCAAGTTTTTGTCTCCACACATACATAAACATATGTGTTTGTGTGTGTGTGCGTGTGCATGTGTGTGTGTGTGTATGTGTGTGTGTGTAATTTATATACATAAATTTTAGTCAGGGTCTTATTTTCTGAAGCTCTGATTGGTCTTGAATTCATTATATAGACCAGGATGGCCTCGAACTCATAGAGATCTTCCTGCCTTTGTCTCTCACGTGCTCAGGTTAAAGATGTCCACCGCTATAGCACTGCCACACCTATTGTTTTCAAGATTTATTTCCTGTTTGTGCATGCGCAAACATGAATGCATTCCACACATGAATGCAGGTTTTGGAAGATTTGAGAAGAGGGCATTGGATCCTCTGAAGCTGAAATTATAGGTGGTTATGTGTTACCCTGGGTGGGTGCTGGAAACTGAGCTCACGTCTTCTACAAAAGTAGTAAGTGCTCTTAGCTACTGACCTGTCTTTTCCAACCTGGCTTTTCCTATGTTTTCTACAAGAGATGTTCATTTCATGTAAATTATTTCCTTAGAAGCAAAGAGGAGACTCTTTTCAATGTTTTCACCTATAAAAATTGACAGATGTCGGGGATGAAACTTACAGGGGCTTACATTCAAAAGGTAGAAACAGGACCCCGAGTTAAGGAAACGGTTTTCTTGGAATAAGATTCTGTATAATTTAAGGTCTTATTATTAGGTTCAATTCTGTGTTGAAGTAAAAAGCACCTAAAGTCCTTTGCATCCTTGGATGAGGTAAGTCGCTTTCTGCAGGAAGCCAAACAGGTCTGGTATTATGAATACCATGCCCACGGTACCAGTGAGCTGCCTCACGGCCTCGGAAGGGGTGCAGAGAGTGCTCGCCACTCTCCAGGCTGCCCTACACCCCTGCTGCAGGGAGTTCAGTCCCAGCATCCCTTAATGTTTGCAAATGCCCTGCATCTGCCCTCGGCCTCAGATCTCTGGTTTCTGCCTACACTGTCATCACAGTTACTATCTTCCAGTGAAAAGCACGAGGACACTAAAAGGATGGAAGAAGGCTTGACACCCTGCCCAGATGCCAGACCTCTCCTCAGGACATAAATACAACAAAGAGCTGGCTGGCCCCTTTCTCTCAATGTTCACAGTCTGGCTGGGCAGTCAAAGGCATGTTAGATGCTTTATACTGCCGTACATCGATGCTTGCGCAGCTGTTACTTGGCTTCTTGCTGCAATCACATTCACAATCATTTCTCCAACCTCTAACTGGCCTCAGTTCTTTTGCCATCAAAGGCTACTTCCACCCCCACTCCACCCCATGTGAGAGTTCTGGGGCAAGCTTTCTATCATGGTGGAGGATGGCACTACAGAGGTGGTCAGTATGGCGTGAGGTGGGATCTAGCGGAAGTGGGCTGTGTCTTGCCGTGAGCCAAAGAACACCACGGATGGCCAGTCTGCAGCAAGATTCAGCACTCAGGCTTGCACGCCAGGGCCTTGAGGACACAATGGACAGCCAAGGACAGCAAAAGCCTGTCTCTGAAGGATATCTACAGCTCAGCTTAGAAGAAGTTCAAGGCTGAGGGCAAATTTTCAAGTCCAAAACAGCACACACTGCAGGAATCCAGTCTTGGATTTAATGGAAGGGGAGTGGAGGTGGCGGGGAAAAGGAAAAGAGGAAGAGGAGCCACCATGTTAGGGGGGCTGTCCTTGTGTGGGGGAGGGATGGACACGTGTGTAAGGGGGGACAGTTTGTGAGAGAGCAAGCCTGTGTAGGCACAGCCAGATTACTAAGAAATGAGCTTGGGGGAGGGAAGGAGAGAAAATAATTGAGGATATGATAGAGGCTACCGGGAAAACATGCCATTTAATACATATTCAAGCACCTAAGAGGCAAAGGAACTGGCAACTAATCCTTCATTGATTATGTTTGCAGGGATAGGGACAAGGAAGCTTGTGAGTGGGAGAAAGAAGAGGTGTATGTGGATATAAGAGGAGTGGAGAGTGTTGTGTGTGAGGGAGAGATTGTGTGCATGAGAGAGAATTATGTGTGATGTGTGTGTTTGAGAGAGAAAAAGTACGTGTGAGAGAAAAGGACTGTGTGTGAGAGAGAGAATGTGTGTATGTGTGAGCATGTGTGTGAGAGAGAAAGGACCCATGAGAGTGACTATGTGAGGGTGAGCTGTGACTCTGATTGAATGTGCACATGTCTGAGTTTACTGAGCATTTGTGCATATTGGTCTGTGAGGAATGAGAGAAGGCAAGTGTGAGTTTCAAGTACACAACTTGTGTGAATGAACAAAATGTGTTCGAATGAGAAAAATCGTTAGTGAGATGATGCACTTGTAAGTGTCTAGGAACAAATATGAACATCAAATGGACAATCAGGACATGTGGCCAGGCCCAGAAGATGCTGTGAAAGTGAGTGTGTGGTATGATGACAATTTGTATGTGCAAATACATGGGCAAGGTGTGTGTGAGCACAGCAGAGAAATTGAAAGTAAACAAGGGGACATGGTCTTCATCCATGGCTGCACAGCGGTGCAAGAAGAGAATAATCCGAATTATCACACATCCCCAATGGCAGGAATCTAGTGAAATTCAATGTTCAACATTTTCCTGCAATTCTGTAAGAACATTCAGTTATGGGCTGCACTGTTTTATTAAACTATGTAGATGAAGCAATCTCATGGTTTTGAGTCTATTTTCCCTATAGACTTCACCCTTGAAAGGTCCAACTTCCTGTCGGCACAGGCCTTTGACCCCTGTCCCAAAGGCTCGTGTCCTCATTCCTCTGAGGAGCAGCATGTGCTGGCCCAGGAGCCAGCATGCAGCTTCAGTTCCAGATGGGAGTAGCCATCTGCCCACAGCCTGAGTCCCTAGGTTGCTGGGGACGGGCTCTGTCCCACATAGCCTCACATGACCCATGAGTGGGATCAGAAGGTGCCGATGAATTTAAACATGGGCAAGCCAAAACACGTTTTCACCAGATCATGCTGTCAGACAGTCTGTGATAAGCCACAGCTATGAACTGTGACTATGTACTGCTGTCCTGCATAGCCACTGAAACCAAGGCTGGCAGAGGAAGCCAGTAGCTGTAGGCACAGCACAGAGAAACCCAAAAGCAATTTCAAATAGTGAACCCTTCCAGAGGCATGCGGGGTCTCCTGCTCTTCTTTCTAGCCCTCCTGCGAGGCACCTGCTCCGGCGCTGTCCTCTTGTGTCTGCCCTCTACTCTTTCATGGAGTCACACACTGATGTCTCCATCACCACCACATGCCACAGGTAATTGCTCGTGGAATATTCTTCCCCTCAGCTCACTTTGTCAAGGTCAGTTTCTAGAGGACAGGCTTCCCTAACCTCTGTACTGATATACCCAAGCCTCTAGACAAGTGTCAGCCTCCGTGGGTGCTTGCTAAATATCTGTTGAAAGTTGAGTGGAGTCTCAAAGGGCAGAGACTGGTCTACAATGGAGTTCAATTCTTAATTCAAGTGTTGATGCTCCCTCGTGGTCCTGTGGTTAGTATTTGGTGCTCTCAAGTGTTTCAGGATTATGGGACAAATGCCTGACTAATCAATCAATGAATTAGTTCTGCTAAAAGTGATTTCTACAAATCCCCATCTGAAACAGAATGCTTTGTGTCTAAAAGCTATGCAGGAAAGGTGTGCACAGATAAAATTTTAGAATAACAACTCAGTAGATCACAAGCAAGTCAGGCCTCTGAGAGTGAGCTGATTTGGGAACTGACTCACCACAGTCTCCTCCAGTCCCTTGAGGTCCTCCCTGGCTTGTTCCCTTTTATCATTGAGCAACCTGGGAGACAGGAAGGAATCATGAACCACCAAGCGAGAACCAGAATCGGGACAGATGCAATTTGCACCTAAGGGAAATGAACAAGGCTGTGCAGAGAACAGACAGTCACTGCTACTTTAAACAGGTGGACCTGGCCAGAACCTCTGGGCTCCAGCACCACAGCTGGACCTGGCCAGAACCTCTGGGCTCTAGCACAGCTGGACCTACCTAGATCCTATGGGATCCAGCACAGGGGCTGGTTCTCAGGCCCCCCAAGGATGAGAAGTCGGTTTACAGCACTCACAGGAGCTTCTCCAGCTTCACTTCTCTCTCCTGGTCCTCTATTTTCAGCTTGTTATAATCAGAGCTGAGCCTCTCCTGTTCCAGTTGCAGCTTCTGATTCAAACTGAAATTGAGAGGAAAAACCAATATATTCCAGACCAGCTTGAACACGTGAGTCATCCGCCTAAAGCCCTGGTTCTGTTCCAGCCCCATTAGTTCTGTGCAATAAAGGCAGCAATTCGGGAGGATTTTGAGGGATCAGAGAACAACCTCACAGCTTCTTCTCTGCCCAAGTGAAAACTAATTTCTGGGGAGCAGCTAGGAAGCATGAAATGAAACAAAGGCTTTGAGGGGGTATTTATAGTTTGTTTGTGTGCAAGGGCTTCTGTAGGGATGTAATGACATTGAGGAAAAGGTGATGCTTAGAAAGAAGGAGAGAGGAAGAGAGAGAGAGAGAGAGAGAGAGAGAGAGAGAGAGAAAGAGTGTGTTACAAGTTCTGCTGCTGTAACCATCCAGAGAATAGCTGTTTACTCAGGTAACTATTTGGCCATTTTAACCCCCCTCCCCCCAGGTATTGGAAGCGCTTTCTGAGGACAACAGCCAATGGGGGGCGGGGAGGAGCAGTCCCTTGGTCCGGAGAACATTCACACAGACCTTAGGAAGAACACTGCTCAGGTTTTGTGCAGAAAGAAAAGTCATCATCTGGTTGTGGTGGTCAAATTTATGTCAATTTGACAGGAGCTAAAGGCATTTGGGAAGAGGTGCTTTCAGCTGAGGAACTGCCTCTGTAAGGCCTGCCTGTGGGCAAGTCTGTAGTGGTTTTTGCTTGTTTGTTTGTTTGTTTGTTTTTTAATTGATGACTGACGTGGGAGGGACTGGCTCACGGGGGAGGTGCCATCCCTGGGCTGGTGGTCCTGGGTGCTCTAAGAAAGCAGGCTGAGCAGCCATGAGGAGCAAGCCAGCAGGCAGCATCCCTCCATGGCCTCTGTCTTAAGTTCCTGACCTGACTTCCCTGACGGTGAACTGTTCACTGTTAAGTTGAAGTAAATCCTTTCCTCCCCCAGTTGACCTTGGTCACGATGCTTTATCATAAGAATAGAAACTCTAAGACAGGAGTGTCTAGTCCACTTCTGTACCATGTCAGTGCTCATAAAACCACGTATGAGGCTGGGACCACAGGACTCTGTGAAGGAAGCCAGGAGCACCCGCGAGCCCAAGCCCACAAAGCTCCCCGTCTAAAAACTCATGCACTGATGTTCTCTATCTGCCTTTTCCTTCTTCCTTCTCTTTTAGCAGCCTGTTTTGAGAGGGATTAATCAGAGTCATATCCAGGAGAAGCTCAAGGTGTGTCTGAATAGAGCAGGAGCAGAAGGAGGAGAGGAGGGCATGCTGAGGCCTGTCCTTAGGCAGACTCCACAGATCCAGCACATCACCTAGACTCCTGCTTCTCTCCCCCTTCTCCCTCAAGATGCAAATGCACTTGCAAGCAGCTCACATACTCTGAAAAGATTTGGATCAGTAGCCTGGAGAATTAAACGCTTAGCTCCAGTCTGATTCCTATTTAGCTGTGTGACCTTAAGTAAATAATTCAACCTTGCTTCCCATATCTAATTCTTCATCTATAGAAAGTGGCAGTGGGAGTGACAGGGGTTGGGGGAGTGGGGGGGAGCTTGCCCTAGTTGGAGGAGGGGCAGTAGGTGAAATTCTGTTTCAGTAGACATGTTGTCTTTGTAATGCATGCCTTTTAGGGGAGCACTTAAAAGGCTGCTCTACAAAGGGGTTCAGGGACTCCCAGGGAGATCTACTATGTCAAGCTCATAAACAGCCCCCAGAATAAGATCGCCCCCTCCCAGAAGGGAGCTTTGTAGCTAGGGAATTTGTGCCACAGAAAAGGAAAGGGTGCTCTGGAGCAGGGGATTCCCCAAAGACTCTGAGAAGGCATAGTGAAGCTACCACGATGCCATATGGTAGCAGGGGCACCGTAGAGTGACATCTACCATGCACAGACACATACTGGCATATGTCTCGGAGATGTGCACACAAGTGACTAAATGATTATAGGTACATTATTGCTGGGCTAAAGAGGCAGCGATGCCAAATGGCTTCTCTGGAGAGAAATAGCCTTTTTTTCTGTTCATACTTTCATATAGTCTGTCTGGCTCCTGGATATGTATCTTCCAAGTCGAGTCTCCGCTGAGCTGATCCTGCCCCAGGTTGGGGTGATGCAAAGGGGTGGCTAGGCCTGTCTGCCACCGCTATACTAGAGCCCAAGCAGGCTGAGCTCCAGATGGGAGAACAGACTTCAGAGGTAGCACCACCTGGGCAGAGCACAGAGCCCAGGCACAAGGAGACAAGGGGCCCTGGCCAAAAGCCATGTCCTTTAAGTCTGGCTTACAAGGCCTGAGCATGCCCATGTCCCACGAGCCCCTAGCCAACTCACTCCCGAATCTCGTCAATGATTCTCTGCTTCTCCTCAATCTCGTCGCGAAGTCTGGACAGCTGCTTCTGGTGTGCTTCCCGGTGACTCTCCATCTGCTGCTCCAGAGCCTTCTGCAAGCCAGGCCAGGAGAAATGTGGCGTCAGTTTGTCAGCGCTTTGCCCACTCAGTGACAAGCGCTGGATCCATGTCTAACCTCCCTTAGACGTTAAAACCCCAAAGGAAGAGTGTTTCTAGCTCTTGTGCCCTAGCTCCTGGCCTTCCTTCATCAGCACAGCAAAGCCCACAGATCTGTCATAAAACTGAGAGGGCCCTAGAGGCAACCGGCTCCGTAACTGCAGAGAAACTTCGCCCTTGCCCTTCTACCACTCACCGAGCTACAGGGCTTTGCCGGCCAGGCCAGTCAGGACACACATTTCTCCTTCTATCTGAGTAACCCCAGACAAGTGACTTACTCCTCGGGAACAGGAAACACAAAGACATCAAGGCAACCTAACTGTATTCACAGACGTTTCTGGTTTCCTGAAAAGTCCCATCAGGCTCCAAGGGGGCTGCTCTGAAGACCCAGCTGTGGTTCCTCTCCTCTCTGCCTTACCCTGACAGGCACTGGTCTGAGGACAGACTGTGCCAGATGTGTGCACATGAAGTACACTCAGACTCACCTTCATCTCCTCGGCGTCCTGAAGTCTTGTCAGGTGCTCCTTTTCCTTATCTTGAAAACTGACTTCATGCATTTTTTCTGTTTCAGGTTGTAAAAGCGACTTAAGTTTTAACTACCAGGACTCGTACCCAAAGCAAAAACTCAGAAAACAAAACCATGACGACACAGGGCAAACACCAGCCACCAGTGATGGCATGCAGGGGCGGGGGAAGCCTCTGTCAAAGCACCGACACCTCCAGCTGACCTCTCTTGTGGCCTGGGCTGGTGCTGGGGACCCCAGGTGGACTGCAACCCCGGGAGAGCACCAAGGAAAGGAAGAAGCTAACTAGAAGCAGATGGCCCTAGCACCGCTTTTCACTCGGCCTCTGGGAGCCGGCCCTGAGGGTGCGGGCATGATCATGCCTCACAGATTATAAACCTCCTGTGAGGGGGAGGTAACATCTGGGTTCATGTCACTGGCAGAACTCCACAAGGAGTTAATTTACCTCCCAGGAGTAGCTGTTGATTTTCTAAGAATCTGGAGCAGGGAAACAAGCTAAAGATGAAAATAAGGGAAACGTGAATCTATTCTAACACTTTCTGGATTCACCAGGGGGCCCCAGGTGGGCAGGGCTGTTGCCAGCGCTCCGTGGGGCTCCCTGAGCATGTGTGCAAAGGCACCCTGAGCTAGAGAGCTGGAGAGGTGGGGAGATGGAGGCAGGGAGCAAATGTCATTTGAACAGTAGCATCTATCTCATTATTTCTCTAGTCTGTTTTACTTTATTTCTCCCTGTTTGTATTTCTATTCAGCTTTCCCTCACCCAATGTTAAGGTGGCATACACTACTCTCAATCTTCATTTCTTACCACAAAAATAACATGTTACAAGGCTATGGCACAGCTCTTTCTCCTTAATTTGCAGCAAGTATTTATCCAGTAAAGAGCTTTATATGAAGATAAAAGAAGTGAAATGATAACGACATCAATCCCACTACTCAACAAAGCATTTTTTACTTTAAATATTAATTTCTAAGACTACAAGGATCCATTTATTTTTAATAACTTCAGTAAAGACTATAACACTTCATCTTAACCATCACTACACACATGCATGCTTTGTCTATAACAGGAAGACCAATATTCTATTAACTTTTAGATATTTGGGTGGTTTCCTTTTTTCTTCTTCCCTGCATTCCTGATTTTGCTTTTCTAATCTAAAGTTCTGTGATGAGGGGCTGGGGAGATGGCTCAGTATTTAAGAGCATTTGCTGTTCTTCCAGAGGACAGAGTTCAGTTCTCAGCATCCAGACCAGGTGGCTCACAAATGCCTATCATTCTCCTACAGGGCATCTAGCACCCTCTTCTGTGTGGCACCTACACACACAGACACAGACACACAGACTATATCTTTGAAAATATGAAATAAAAATTTGCAATAAATACTTAAGATTCAAGGATCAAATGACACACAGAACTGTTAGGGTTATTCAAATTGCTCTACTCTATAAAGAATTAAATTTCACTTCAGCCTTCACTATGTATGGTTGGCCTCACCCTGCATGTGGCAATGTTTGTAAACCCTGTTCTGGTTTTTGCATTTCTGATTGTCACTCTAATTTTTGCCTCTGTTTACTCACATTTATTAAGCATTTCCTGTGTGTCAGATACCATGTGGCTAAAGGAAAACCTTGTTTAAAAAATATGCAAGTTCAGAATTCCATGGCAAGACAAGATCCACAGGGTCTGACAGAAGACAGAATCTGCCTTTCAGAATCACCGCTGGGATACGGCAGGGTAGCTAGCCCAGAGAAGACTGCAGTGAGACCCCTCGGCATATTGACTTAGCCACAGTCCCTAACTAGGTTGTTTCAGGGCAGTCACAACAGAAACAAGCAGAGGCAGAGAGGCATCTGACAAGCATAGGGACAAGTTTTACTGAGTGACTAGAGGCCAACTGGGTTGGAAGAAGAGGATGGTGGCCAAGTCAGCTGGGTGGACAGAGGGAAGCTGGAAAGGCAGTAGATATGCAGTGGGCTAGCATCGTTTTTGTTTTTGTTTTTTTCTTTTTTTTTTCTTTCAGTAATGCTGTGGCTCCCAGCAGACATAGAAATGCTGTGACTGAACAAAACTAAACATCGGGACTCAGCCAGCTAGAGCCTGGCTTAGGCCAAGTGTCTGACACCTGTGAAGGCGTCAATATTTACCTTGGGCTCGGAGCTTGGCCAGCTCCTCACTCAGTGAGTCCTGGGCCTCTTCCAGCTGCCGCCTCTTCTGTTCCATGTTCTGCATGTAGTCTGTCAGAGATTTGATCTTGGCCTCGTGCTTTGAGCAAAAAAACAGATCGGAAGGAAAGGTGAGTACCCAGTATGTGGTGGTCTAGGCTCACCTGGAGCTGTCCAATAGGAAAAAACAAGTTAGAGACCTCACCATGGAATGGCTTGTCCTTTGTCCTTTGCCTGCGACTCAGAATTGGGGACCAAGGCAGGTCTCTGGTTTTTTTTGTTTGTTTGTTTGGTTGGTTGGTTGGTTTTTTGTTTGTTTGTTTGTTTGTTTGTTTGTTTGTTTTTCGTGTACTCTGCAGCTTTAGTCTCCACAGATCCTGCCTGGCCATGTCTCTTGTGCTCTTCCCCTTCATGTGGAGACCAAAGCCTACCCTTGTTTCCTTCCTCATGGTAAAAGCTGAGCAGCTAATGGTGTGGCTCAATATTGCAGCACCTGCCTGGATTCAATCCCAGCACCCTGAGGAGGAGGAGGGGGAGGATGTGTGCTGAAGGAGCTAGGAAACATCCAGAGCTAAAGGCCTCATCCTTTGGACATGCACCTGTAGATTCAAATAGCACATCTGCTCTTCTTCTGGCCCTCACGCACAATTCACAGATTCTGGTCACTAGAGATCTTGTATCTCAAGGTTCCTCTCTCTGAACAGTTCCCTGTATGCCAGCACTGTTCACACATGCACACATGTCCTGGCTGGCTTCTTACCAGGCCTCAGACTTTTTTTACAGCTCTTTTTTTTTCCCCCCTTGGCTCATAAGGGTATAGAGTAGATACTTAATAACACCAGTGGGATGAGTCACTAAATGGGCGGGGGCTCAGCTGGCTGAACAGGCATAATGGTGAATTCTGGGCAGATGGAATCTGCAGATTGTTTCCCTCTAGATCCGGGGACTCATGTTTAGGCAGGAAGACCCTGCAGAATGAATTCTGATGATAGAACTCCTCAGCAACTCAGTTGGAGGAGAGAGAAAAACAGCTTTTTTTTTTGGGAGGGGGGGGAAGAAACACACAAAGAAGAAAGAATTTCAGTGAGAAATACCGTTAGATTCCTTAAACCACACCAGAAAATGAAGCGCCAAGGTTCTGTTAGCATTAAACCTCCAAGAAGAAGCAATGGCCGAACTGTACTGTACTGTACTCTGTACTGTAGCAGAGAATAAAGCAGGCCCGTGGGAAGCTGCACTCAGTGCCAACACAGGAAGATTTTTCCAAACTTTTCAGCATCCTAATTTTAACTCAGATAGCAGTCAGTGTCACTCTGAAGCCAGGAGCCCACACTTGAGAGTGAGTTTTCCTAAACCTTCCTCTGGCTACACTCGCTCCAATGAGCAGAGTTCACAGCCTACTGTGCACGTCGAGGGCCCACTCTGAGCACTGCAGTTCGAACCACGCCCTCATCCAGGAGCTCTGCAGGCTGCACTGTCTCCTCCTCACTCACTCGCACAGGGCACAGCTGACCTGATCCGAGTATTCATGTTGGTGTGCCCTGTGCAGGAGGGATTTGGGCACGGAGCTGCTATGTCCAGCTGGACACAGGAAGTACTGGGCTGCTGGCCATGGATGCTCTGCCTGTGGCTGACTTCAGCCCCAAACTGTTGGGATTACGGGTACCTCCCAAACTCGTGCCATAGTCTCAAAGGTGACCTAGAAACTAGGGTTGAGCTGTACCTTTCTTTAATGTTTATCTTTTCCCCTCAAGTTTTACAAATTCTAAAAATGTCTTGCTGCAGATAAAGAAACAAAAAAGTTCTTGTTGCTAATGACAGTATAGTTATAAAAATATAGAGCAAATCTGCAAAAATGCAGTATGAATTTCACCTACAAACCACCCTGTCTTACAAATTAAGATATATTTTACAAAGATATAAAACGGCATAGATTAAACTCAGTGTTTTCATTTTAACTTAATTTTATATAATTATTCTTTCCAAATGCCCAAGTTCTATGAGTTTTTATAAGTACTATGTAATATTCTTTCACATAACTCCATCATTTGTCTGTCAACAGGTGTTTGGATAACATATTTTATAATAACGTAAAGTAATAGTGCATCCAACAGTTTCCACATGAGCTTTTACTATTTTAATCAGGAAATTATAATACCTTATGAAACTTTAAAATTTCATCTCCGTTACCAATGAAAAGCAGTACACACAAAATTCCTGGATGAAAAGACACTCACAGGGTAGGGAGCTACACAGAGAGGAGAAGTGTGTTCTACACACACGACCTACACCTGAATCCCCAGAATCAAGGCTGAGAGTGGTGGCATTTGCCTGCAGCCCCAGGACTGAGGATCAGCAAAGACAGGCAGGCCCCAGGGCATTGTGGTCCAGCTACTTAGGCCAAAACACGATCAACACGTCAGTATCACTAACAGATATCCTGTCTCAGAAAACACAGAGGAAAGCGATAGAGGAAGGTACGCGCCCAAAGTCAGCCTTTGGCCTTCCCATTGTGCACATAGACACACACAGAAACATAAGATACTTTTTCTCTGGTTTTATGTTTCCTAAATGTTTTCAAAAGGACTACTAAGTTATTTCTCATCATCACATACCAACACTGAATAAGCCTTTAAATCATAGTTTACTTAATTTAGAAAACAACTCATAGAATCCATTTTCAGCAATTAGATTGGAGTTCTACCTATTACTGCATGTTATTAATGTTTAAAGGAGTATCATAATACAATGTTTTTTTTTTTTGTCTGCCTCTTGATACTGTTAGACATGCCAGTCCACACTGGTACCTGTTTCCCCAAATGACTCTTTTACAAGCCAGTGAGCCACCCACCCACCCTGGCACCATCTCAGAATCTCAAACCCAAACAGTAAGCTTAGACGTCAGGGTAGCCGGAGCTGCACCATGGTCCTCTGAACCACCTTCCGGAGATGAAAACACCATCCCAATGGGAATAAAACATGCTCTGAGCTTAGGAAGCCAGGACACAAGCTTTGGTTTATGTTCAGCTCCGTCATCACGTATTGGGAAAATATGCTTAATCACAATCACATCTTTACGAACAGGAATGAAACCTGCCTACAGAAGTTTTTAAAAAGCAAGCAAAAAATGCACATGAAATTTTTAGTGCTGTGTGTGCTTGTGAATAAACAATGATACAGCGCCTGGTCACCATCGTCAACACAGCAGTTTCTAATTAGCACATCTTAAATTAAAGTAGGGATTTACAGGTGTAGCAATGTCTTCTTAGCTGATAAGAGACTTAGACATTATATATGCCCAGCTACATAGTCACCCATGCGTGGACAGAGAAGTGGAGATAGATGCTTTGAAGATAGAAAGCCTTGAGGGATTTGTGCAATTTACCCAACAAAATCTAGCCCTGAGGATAAACCCAGAGACCAGCCTAGGTAATACACACCTGTCGCCCATATTCAAAGCAGGGTGTGAGGGAGTGGGGCTGAGACAGGAGGATGAGTTCAAGGTCAATCTGAGCTACAAAGTGAAATTTTTGTCTTAAGGAGACAAAAAGAAGGATGTGTGTGGGATAACCTAAGCCACGCTCACATTAGGCTGAATTAGGCACAGATTCCATCCAGTACACACCATCAGTCCCAAGAAGGGCGTGGAGGCAACAGATCCCAATAGATGAGTGTGAACAGAGATGGACAGACAGCCTACCTGGGAGATGAGCAACTGGCAAGCTGCCAGCTCCCTCTCGCTGGCATTCATCTTCCTGTTGGAGTCCATCTGGGCACTCTCCAGCTGCTTGCTACGGTTCACAAGGGACTTGACCTCTGACTTCATTTTGCTGATGTACAGGCGTGCCATGGTGAACTCCTCTTCGATGACTCCGTTCACATCTGCCAGCTGAGCACAGGAGGGAACATGAGAAACTCGTGGACCCCCTGAAACATGACTATGGGTCCTGGAGACATCCCTCGCTTTTTGGCAAGAAGTCTGTTCACAGGGGAAGCTGAACACGAAGTCCTCAGAGACTACACCTGAGCAAGTTCCCATCAAAGCCATCATCAAATATACTCCTCAGTAATCCATGCATTGCCTTACAATTGACTGGAGGATAGAAGGGATGACACAGGAAGAGAAACTATGGAAGAATGTGCAAAGGAGAAACCTTCCCAGGAGCCTTACCCTGCATGTCTACAACAGTGAGAGCCAGTGTCCCCACCTGTACAGAAACTCAGTGAGCATTTTAGTTCTTTCCTCTATACCGTCCACAGTGGTGAGAAGCCCAATGTCCATGTGCAATGGCTGGAACATAACAGACTCTCTCCAAAGTCTTCCAACAGAACCTCTGATGCCTGAGAATGCACGATTCATTCCTCCTGGTGAAGGTTTCCCTGCTTAGCTACCGGTTGCTGTCAATCTCTTTCCTCTTTGCCTTTTCACACCTGCCCTTCCACGGTAACCTACTTATTAAGATATGTAAAAAAAAACAATCCTAAACTTATATTGAGAAGAGAGGTTTTTCTGAATGAGACATATCCGGTTTCTACGTTTCAGAGCTCCACTGGAAACCAAAAAACAGATATATGAGGTTTTGGGGATAGCCCCATCTGCTGAGATGCCTGCTACACAAGCCAAGCCATGAAGACAGTAGCTTTGTGTGTGTTATATTTGACCACTAGAGAGCAGCCTTGCACCTTAGGAAGACTATGTCCCGGCAGCTTCTAACCCAAGAAGGCCAGCTTCAGATGAAGGCAACGACTTTTGACTCTAGATTCTCACGTCCACAGTGTCCTCTCACTGCCCCTCCCCTGTCCCTTCCCCTCCTCCTCATGCTATTACTTCTGTCATTATCTCATCACATATTTTTCTGTGTAAACATTTGAGGGCTGAGAAAACAATATTGGGTATGAGCCTTAAATATATTGGTAGCATATATGAAGTAGACAGTTCTGCATGCCTGTTGTGATTTTAACCTTATAAGAATTCAACAATTACAGGTGCATGCCTGTAATCCCAACACTCGAGGAGGCAGAGGCAGGTGGATCGCTGTGAGTTTGAAGCCAGCCTGGTCTAGTCAAGCCTACACAGAGAAACCCTGTCTCAAAAAAACTGAAAAAGAAAAGAAAAGAAAGAACTCAACGATACTTAACAATGACTCCAGCACAATACCATGTTAACAGTGGGGAAAGCTACAGCTATCAACCGTGACTCCCCTTCATGGAGGCCCTTGCTAAGCTTAAGTTGGGTTTGTGAGTGCCTGAGATTTGCCTCCCAACATGGCTCCTCGTTCCATCCCTCCCACAATGCAACAGCATGGGAACACTGAGCAGAAAACACTTGCAGCTTTTGTCATTGGTGCAGCACGGAACAAGACTTTGAGAATACCACAATCTACGCAGAGAGTCGTCAATGGAATTAACTAGGGCATGCAGTGTCTGGAACCTAAAAATAATCTCAAAATATCCAATTAAGTATTTTTAAATGCTCCCCGTCATACTTCTGGTTTCTGGCAGGAAGGACCTTTAATGGCAAAGCACAGACACACTTTGATTTCACTAGCCTGCTCATCGGCTCCATGTTACAACTTCGCTTAAAAAGACCCTTCCTTAAAAAAACAAACAAAGACCTTTCCTTACGGTAGGCAGCAGGAGCCTCCAGCTTCCCATAAATCAGCTCCCCCTTGTCGTGTGAGGCCTTTAATCAGCCCCGCATCAGAACTGCCCTGCTCAACACCACCATACGACTCTAAAAATTGCCCCTCAGACAGACCGGCCAAGCCGGCGGGGCCTGAGGGTGCTGCACACTGACACGTTCCCTCACAGGGACTCACGAAACACTGAGCTGCAAGGTGAAATGCCCCAGATGCTGAGCCTAGCCCCGAGGCACCAAGCAGCTGCTTTCTGTTCTCCCAGAGGGGATGGCAGGGTTCCCAGTGTTTAATCACTGCCAGCTCTCTCTGAAGGACCAGTGGGTAGAGGTAAAATGTTTACACTCAAAAGATGTTGTTCTCAGGTTCATGAGCAGCAGGTTAAGGAACCCTGTTCCCTGCCCAGTGTCATCAACTATCACAGTAACTACTCTGGCCAAGGTGCTATGCTCATCGGAACTGTGGGGCACTTGCACTGGAGTGAGGGATGAACTTTGGGGGTGACCGCCATCCTCAGGACACAATGCAACAGTATGCTTCGGAGGCGTACAGTTGATTTCAGCCAACATTTATCCCATTAAATATTTCCCTACTTTTCTCTCTTCCTTGTCTTCAGGAACACCAGTATGCATAACTCCAGGGTCTAAGCCGTTCATGGGAACATTATTCTCCTTTATGACCTATACCTGGCCAGCCAGAATAAGCTCCATCTACTGGAAATTTCCAGCATACAGTCCCCTCCTGGGTAAAAGTGGTCAGGGTTGAGGCCACACTGCATGATTGAGTAAAGATGTGATGATTGGTGCTACAGCAGTGATCTTGCTACATGAAGCAAATGCTTAAAGATATAAAACTGAGACAGGCTAGGGACAGCCAGAAAGAAAGCAGAATGACTCGTCCTCTGTATTACTGAGCCACTTCAATGAAACAAATTTCATTTCTCTAACTTTAGTAAGCCATGAGTCACCTGGAGATTCTTGTTTAAAAGATAGATTCTACTTCAGTATGTCTGAGATCGGCTGGCCTGGGGTCTATATTGCTAATTAGCCCCAGGCAATACAGACCTCGCCGACTAACAAGGCGCCCAGCTTTGCCTGTTGCAGATAATTAAGTGTGGTTTACTCTTTAAGCCACTGTGAGCTGCCTATAACTTTCAGCTGGAAGCTTTTCCAGTTCATACCCCCTGGCTGTAGAATTCTCACCACGTTAAGTTCTTAAGGGGCAGACAACTGAGACCTGGCCAACAGCTTCCCTCAGCTGAGCCCCAGTGTACGGACACTGCAAGTGAGGCCGAGGCAAAAAAAAACAAGTCGCACAAAACCAACCAGGACGGGAAGATGCTCCCCGGATCTGAAAGACAAATTGCTCCATCCCACCCGATTCATGCCCCGGCTCTTCTTTTCCTGCCTTCAAGGATCTCCCAGCATGCCACACTTGCAGAATAGAGCCACGAGCCTCAGGTGTCGCAGAGCCTGGCTCACGTCACGCCAGTCAGAGGAGCAGAACTAGAGAATGGAAGTGTGGCTCACAGTCTTGACGTCGTTGGTCCCAATGATCCCGCCGATCTCGCCCAGATCCTTCAGCAGCAGGTTCAGGATCTCCGTGGCCCTCTTCTTCTGGTGGTTACTAAGCTCCTGTAGCTGACTCAGCTCTCGCTGTGTGGTTGTCAGTGTCGTCTGGAGAACAAAATCAACCGCAAGTTATCAAGGCGACCCGTGAATTTCCTACCTGAGGCCTTGGCCTCCAGAGTGTGAGCGCCCACGCCTGACCCAGCTCTTTGATCATTCCTCTGATCCCAGTTGTAAGTGAACCTGGAAGGCCCAGAGGTTGCTCAGCACTTGGCTCTCTGAGAGAGGAACTTAATTCCGAGATGTTATCTTTTAAGAACCAGGTATGTTTCAGTTGGCAATCTCCATGTTAGCACAGTGAGTTACTAAAACTGAAGCCAGGCCCCAGAGGGCAGCTCAGTAGGTAAAGGAAAGAAATGAATCCAGAAAACTGTCTTCTGGCCTCCACCATGCACCATGGTGCACGAACACAAAATTAATAAAAATAATAAGGATTTTTATTAAATAAAGTAAGGTGCTTGCTGAACAAGCATGAAAACCTAAGTCTGATTCCCGGAAACTATATAAAAATATCTGGCTCTGGTGGTGCATACTTGTTACCCAGGACTGGGAAGGAGTCCTGCGGCCGACTGCCCAGCCGGTCTAGCATACTCAGCGAGCTCCAGAAGAATGAGACTGTCTCAAAAAAAACAAGACGGCCGGCACCAAGGAAGGGTGCTGGAGGCTGACCTCTGGCGTCCACGTGCACACGCTGGCACAAGAGTCGACTTTTTTATAGTATGTTTACAGTACTTAGTCACACTTTCTAACTCACCAAGTGTTGTTTCATCCCCCTTGCTCTACTTCAGGCTCCCCAGCTCCTTGGTCAAACAACAATCTGCTCCCTGGGTCACTTCCAAATCCCTGAGTAATGGGGTCTGGAATCAACAGCCCAGACGAACATTAATGAGCATAGAACACAACTTAAAACATCTTCCTAATGCACGGAAGCCAAAATACTGTCATTCGGCAAAATGACTCAAGTTCCACAGCAGAGCTTCTTCATAAACAGCAAAAGCTCTGTTTTCTCACCAAACCTCATCAAATTAATTTCTTTTCTACCCTCCACGTTTGTTACCAAAAGCAACGGAATAGCCCTCTCCCAACATCTCCATACTGACTCAGCCAATGCGGTAGCAAGCTCTCTAACTCCCCGGGCCTTGCAAGTTAATTCAAAGGCATTTGCACCTAGCCACTACAATTCGTCAAAAATAGTGTATTGAAGCAGTCTGGTAATAGTTGCTTAGACACAAAATGAGAAGCGTGCTGTGGAAAATCTTGCCTTGCTTTGAGATGCACAAAACACAAAGGACCAGCTGTACGAACCCAGGAAAATCCTGAGCTCAAGGGGAGCAGGTGCTCTCTCTGAGTGCCTCTCCAGTGACTTAGATAGCCAACTGGTTGTTTCAGCTTCTTTAACACCACAGCAACAGCAGTCCTGTCTCTGGGAAGCCATTCGGAAGACCTTTCTTCCCTCATGTAGTAGGATGTGGAGAGCATGTTGCACTTCCGGCTGCTCCACTGCCAGCAGCCAGCGCTTTCCTCACCACCTGCTCTGAGAGTCCAGGACTGATGTTTCAGAACAGTGGGATAGCACAGCCCAGGACACCAGGCCATTAGGCAGAGGCATCAAGGGCAGCAGCCGCAGCCACTCCACCTCTCCATCAGCCATCTCCAGGCCGCAAAGGCCATGGCATCAGCCATATCACAGAATGCTCACTGGTCCTGCTGCCTGCCACTAGCTCACCAAGTAAAACCCGCAGCTTTCGTCTCTCCGGGAAGAACCAGAAATACCGCAATATGCTGGCTGGAAGCAAGTTAACAGGCTTTCCCCTGGCCTCATGAAACTAGGACAAGGTGGGTAGTGGGGAGCAAGATCATTCAACAAGACGCAAGCAATGGAATGCTTAACTCCTGTAGGCCCTCAACTTTGCTTTTCAACACAGTGCTTTCAGTGTTATTCACTGGTGATTATTCCTATGTCACACACACACACACACACACAGGTCCTTACTAAATACTTTACACAAACTGTCACCAACACTCATGCCACCCAAGAAGCACAATATTGCCATTCTGACAGTTAAAGCAATGAATACTCAAGATGTTTAAACATCTTGCCTGGGGCCAAGAGTCAGAAAGTCAAATTTTTCATTGAGCTTTTTCTGGATCTAGAATCTGCATTTGACTATTTCCAGAAAGCATTCTTGCTGATGTTATCAATTTCCTGGGTATGAAACAGCTGTGACAGGCAGTCTGTGGTGAAGGGACTGTTGGAGAGGCCTCAGAGAGCAATCTGAGTCTTACAGCAATAAGCATTCAGCCAACTGCCTTCCTATATAAGTCTATCAACAAGTAGTCCCGCCCCATTTAACACTATTGCTCCAACCGTTTTCTGGGCCAGCTCATCCGTCAGCTGCTCATTGGCCCTGGTCTTGTCCTCCACTTCCTGCGACTTCTGGTCGTAATTGACAGCCAGCTCCTCCAGGGCCTGGAGAACTTCTTTCACCTCATCTTTGGCTGCCTCGTTTTCAATCTGGAGGCGTGTCAACTCCTCCTGTATCTTCTCGTAGTCCCTTCTCGTGGAAGCTAGAAGCTGGGGAGATGAGAAGGCATGGTGAATCCACGAATTACATGTCAACCACCCGCATGCTACCCACATAAGCACTTTTAAAACCAGATACAGAACAGGCTGAAAGCTCTCAGGCTGTGGAGAACTGATACACACACACACACACACACACACACACACACACACACACACACACACAC
>NW_026585895.1:33042051-33086211 GCF_907164565.1 Psammomys obesus
CACACACACACACACACACACACACACACACACACACACACACACACCAGGGCACTTCAGCTGTTTGGCTTTTTCATGCTAAACGAAAGACGGAAGAACCGTTTCTAATGACTACACTGGCAGACCTTTTGCAAACAGTGCCATGATTTCATACTGTGGGTAAGTTGATTTCAAAATCATCAAAACAGTACTTAAAATGAAGTCAGGATGTGTATGAAAGTATGACAAGGAGGAAGGGCCACTATTTCCAAACCATTCCCATTTTCCTAGAATAGAAAAAGTCATGCTTGCTTGGAGTTTTCTCTTTTTATCAATAGTTGGCCCTCTTTAATGTGTATCACGAATCTACAGAAGAATATACCCCAAACACCAACACACGCTAAAATGAGTTCCTGGGCTCATGGATGTTTTATTTAGCCTTTTAGCATTATTATTTTCTGATTTCCCTAAAATGAACATCTATTGCTTTTCAGGGGAAAAAATGTTAAGGTCTGAATGGTACGAATGGAATTGATCTAAAGCAGCCGTACCTCTCTTGGAGATGCAGAGAACAGCACGGAAGCAGAGAACAGAAAACATAGGCAAGTGGCCTCGACCACAGCTAAGACAGGAACCTATTAAACACGGTTCATGTGACTCCAAAAGCACAGAATCTCCCTGCAAAATCAGTCATTACATTGGAAAGATGATGGGAAGCAAAGGCAAAGGAAATGGTTGGGGGGACAGTTTATTCCTGAGTGTGGGGACTGAGACTGGGACATCATCCTCTGCCACCTGCCGTCACTGTGCGAGGCAATCAACAGCACTTTAGCAATGAAGCAAAAAGCATTTTAAAGCACAAAGGAGAAAAATACTTAGGTATTCTCAGCAAGAGAATTCTAATTATCTGTGTTTGATAGATTGGCTGCCTTTGCTTTGCTTGGGTTCCTGTTTGTAAGATCCATGGCAAAACAGTGCAATAAAGACATTTATGGCAGAACTGAATGCTGGCAGGGGAG
Source organism: Psammomys obesus (assembly GCF_907164565.1). NCBI lineage: Eukaryota > Metazoa > Chordata > Mammalia > Rodentia > Muridae > Psammomys > Psammomys obesus. The sequence goes on from NW_026585895.1 coordinate 33,043,050, forward strand.
ACTGAAAACACTTGGCCTTCCCTTTAGTGTACTGAATATATAGTAACAGCACCATGGCCCTACTTGGCTTTTCCTCTCTGATGCTCTACTTTTGGTTTTGTTTTCCCTGTAGGACAGCAGGAGAGCATGAGCTATGCCAAAAGACAAACCAGACTTTTGCAATAGCCAGGTTATAGAACCAGCCAGGGTACCTGTCAACAGATGACTAGGTAGAGAAAATGTGAGAGGGTGATAGACTGGATGATGGGGAGGTAGATAGATGACAGACAGATGTTTGATAAATGTACATAAATCCACACAATAAAGTTTTATTTAGAAATAAATAAATAGGAGAGTGTGTCATTTGTAGAAAGAGATCTGACATCACCATGTTAAGTGAAATGAGCCAGACCCAGGAAGACAAATGTCACATACTTTCTGTTCTATATGGTCTCTAGAGGGCTTGGAAAAGGAAGTAGAGCAGGAAGAAAGGAGGGTGAGACAAGAAAGGACAGCAGGGTGAATTGGATGTGATCAAATTGGGTTGCACACATACGTGAAGCCCATTCTGTTTCCGTGGTGCAGTTCATATGCAGAAGTGAAGCATCCTAAAACAGCAGCTACGCTGCGACTGGATAAGAACCACCCTCGCACAGCCAGGAGATAGTTGTCTGCCCTCCCAGGGCTAGGTGTAGCAGTGAGTGACTCCCTCGGCCTCAGAGCTCTCTGGAGCCACACACTTGTTTTCTACACATAACCACAATCAACCCTTAGCAAGCACTAATAAGAGGGCTACCAGGAATTCTCCACATGCTTAAAGGTTTTCAAAAAAGATATTTGCAAATTATATTTCTAGGACTAACATGTTAACAACAAAAGCTTTAAAAAACAAAAAACTTCGTGAAAAAGAATTTATTACATTCTTTACCTCATCCTGATCCAACATCTGTTGCTTTAGCTTTTCAGCCAGCTGGCTCTGCTGGTTAATTTCATCATCCTGAAATGAAACGTCATGTTTAATTTTTGGTTAGCTGTGTCAGTTTTGATATTCTGGTTTCCCCTCAGAACCAGACACCAAGAGGCCAGTCCTGAGTTCACTCAGTAGAAGAGGGTGCAGCAGGAGACAATTCCGGGAGCTTGCTGACCAGTGCATTTTTTTTTCACCCAGATTTCTTTCTAAGAAATGTAATATCTACCTAGAGAACCCAAATTCTGCCCACCCAGAAATCAAAGGTCTGGTAATTGGGAAATGAAAGGGACTCCAGAGACATCCTTTTGCCAGACAAAGATGTTAACAGAATGGACTGTCCAGCACATCTGTGACAGGAATGCTGCCAAGTGACAGGAAGGGAGGACCACTCTTTCCACAGCATGCCCGTTCTGTCAGAGCAGAAAAACTAATGCTTACTTGGAGTTTTCTCTCTGGTATCAATAGTCTTATCAGTGGAGAGGCAAAACAAGGAAACTGGCCCTGCAGCCCCCTGTGTGGGCACATTCGGAGCGCCTCTTTCCAAGTTGCCACTGAAAAGCAGGGAAAACAACAGCCCTCTTCACGGCCACTAGGTGTCGCTGCTGAGAAAGCAAGACCCTCCAAGGAAGGGCGAGCTTGCTGCCTAAGCCCTGTGCAAGAACGCCTTTCCTGCTCTGCTGTCGGTATTTCAAACGAAACCTTAAGTATAGTCTGTGAAAATGACAGTGGGGCTTTCGGTTCTCCTCTCCTTCAGTTATAAGTCCTAATGTGATGCTCTGCCCGGCGGGAAGTGGGGAAAGGGGAGGGGGACTGCAGGCAGTCAAATCCAGTTCAGTACATCACGCTGTCTTTGTGCCTGCTCCAGCCTCGGTGTGTTCCCGTTGAAAAGCCCCCTCCTGCACTCTGGATCTGTTTCAGAGATGAGGTGAGAGGGGTGAATGACAGGACCTGGTCACAGAACCGGTTTTCTGCAGAGATGCGCAATATGTACGGCGGAGACCAGACCAGCACTGGCACGGGGTTAGTGGACGGAGTACCAGCACTATCAAGCCTGTGGCGCAGGTTCTGCACACCCTCAGCCTGTGTCTTTGGTCGTTCCTACACACTTGATCTCACTCCTCCGCCCAGAAAGCCCATTTGCACTCAACTTTATACACCCGTGTTTCTTCAATGCCTGTATAAAATATTGATTATTTCCCTTCCGACTCAGAGTTCTGGCAGGAGAATTAGGGAAATTACAACACAGCAGAACTGCCAAGAATCGGCATATCCTCTGCTAACTCACTATTCTGTATGTGTGTGTGTGTGTTTCTCCAACTTCATACACTTGCATGTCAGTTACAAGGACCAATTGTATATTTCTGCTCCCCAGCATGAGAAAACAGTTTAACATAAAAGACCCAGGAAGTTCAACCTCATCTCTTCTCCAACACACACACACACACACACACACACACACACACACACACACAATCAAACACAAACCACCTAAGAGCCACAACTGTCCCCAAGTGACAGAAATAAGAAGGGCAAGGATGAGGTGCCTTGCATTCTCATACTTGACTCTTGGCAAAGCCTGAAGATGCAGCTTTCCTCCCTGATGGGTGACAAGCTAAGGGGTGGTGAAAAACCATCCAGGAAGGATGAAAACAGGACTCCATTAGAAAACAAAACAGGACTAGAGACATTTCCTGAACTAGATTTGCCCTTTATGAAGGCAACGTTTTGAGGAATTAGAGTTGTCTGTTCTGATTTCGTTTTAATTTCCTAAGCCTTTCTGAATAAGGTGTGCTGTACTTTCAGCATGTCAAGTGTATCTCTTAGGACAAGTTTAAGCACGCTCACACTGAGATAACAGATTTCAAAGCATTTTTCAAAAATTAATTTTGTAGTTAGATTGTCTTATACATGAAATAATATAGTCACCTCAGCTGTCAAAAAGTCACTAATTCTGGAGATGTTTTTGCTGAACAGTCATTATTTCAGTTCTTGAATTCACTGCCCAATGAGAAAGATAGGGCCAACATCAACATTTTTATGCTACAACCCAGCCCATTCTACTGACCCTCTTTTCATGTCCCCATATGATGTGTCTTCTCCATCAAAGAGAACTCACAGAGAGGCCTGGTGAGAAACCTGGTATCTGCAGAACACTGTTCTATGCTAATGACCTTTATCTCCATGGCAATCCTTGAAGTGATATCTGTGAGCCCTGAGTTACAGAGGAGAATAGTATCCAGGCAAGCGAGAACATTTTCCCTGGGCCTCTCACCATTAAGTCACAGGTCTACTACACAGTACATGCTTTTCCATCAAGAACCTGGACCTTGGGATGTGCCTGTCCTTAGACCCATGAGGAACAGCACAAAACAGAGGGATTTGGAGAAACTGTGTAATCTTTCTCCCAGTGTCCTGAAAAGATTTACTGAGGATGACCAGTTCCTTGGTTAAAGGGCTAAAGCCAAAATGAAAGGAGTGTGGGGTTCAAGGAAAGGAGTTATGAAAACTCATTCCTGCTCTGCCAGCTGCAGGCTGTGAAAACTTAAGTCATGAGATTACATGGCTAATGCCCCACTTCACCCCAGGTACTTCCGGTTCTACCATTCAATAATCAAGAAGACACTGTCCCACTTTGTGCATTCTCACAGTACCTAAACACCTAAATCATCAGAAGCCTGGAGGTATCTCCCAGAGTCTTCGAGAGGACACAGAACAATGAGAGCTGGTAGGATATAATCAAGCAGCTCACAACCAGCTGAAGGGTAGACCATGAGCTTTGATGCCCTCTAGGGCATCACCTCTCAGCTCTGTTCTCTCCCATCTCTCTCATGATCACAAATCAATGCTGATCTGCCACCCAAGAATCTATAACGTGGGGAAGTGCGGAAGAAAAGGGATCGTATATGTTTTTTTTTTTTCACAATAGCAGTTCTTTGGAGAAATCGAAAAGTTTGCATAAACTATTAACTTACTATTGATTTGCTTTTACACTGAGATATTGAGTATAATACCTGGGTTAAAAAGGAGGGGAGGAAAAATATTAAAAAATTTAAAAGGGGGGGTGCACCCAGAGCGTGAAGGGTAAAATACACATTTCTCGTGGGTACTGATATTTTGTTGGATGTGTTTTCAGAAAGGCAGGATGTAGTCTGCTATAATGTTTGGGTGTCCTATAATTCCCAGAACCACAACCAAGCAGAAGGAACCCAGTCCCATTCAGCTTGCAAAGGCAACATAAGACTCTGGACTTTATCCCAAAGACAGAGCCCTGTAAGATTAATGGTGACATTCCCAGAACAAAGCTATTACATCCAGGCCAGAGGTGTCTGCATAGCACCTGAGCCAAACCACCACAGAGGAGATTAAACCAGACTGAAAATACCAGCAACCTTGATGAAATGAACTAAAAGAGCTTAGAATATCCCAAGGGCAATGTGCCAAGATCACATGACACACTGATTTAGTTTCTGGGCCTCTGGGATTCCTAACTGGACCTTTGCTGGGGATGAGTGATACGTACTGTTCAAGGACTCTTTTTTTCTGTTCTGACCTTCACAGTTGCATGACTATCTGACTATCTGAGCCCTAACAGTTTGTCCTAGGATTAAGCATTCCCAACTAACATGGTCAAACTGCATCACTCAACGATCTGCCTTTGAAAGGAGCTTCACGAGTAGAAAGGCTATCAGTCTTTAATGTGGTTAGGCCCAAAGCTCAGGGCCTTAATGCTATGTGATTAAACCCACACTTGGGTCTCAGGAGTCACCTTGTCCCTAGCGGGGCTACTGTTGACTTTTCCAAGAAGAAGGGGAGAGGCACAGAGGAGGAGAGAGACAAACACAGCCACACATGCTCACATAGCCCTGCTCTCCTTCCGGAATCAACCAGGTCAGATTTCTGGACGTGAGGACTTGTCTGTCTAGACCACCCACCTGGCTCTTCTAATCAAACGTCCATTAAGTTTTCTACTCGGACAGCAATCAAGCTAGAAAACAGGAAAATATACGTCCATGGCGGTCTGCCGCCTACCTCATCTCCAGGGAGCTGACTGCACCTGCTACCTTCAGTCTTTGCACCACTGAAGACTATCAAGTCTCTGGCTGATACATAAAATAGGCTCACAGAAGCTGCTTTTAGAGAAATCACTGACCCCACAAGCCAAGTAAAAGCAGGGTAGAAGCCTATCATCTCTAGCTTCACTTTCTATGTCTCTTTGTGTCAGTCACCTAATGAGCTCTGCATAGAAGCATGTTAACCACTCAGGAAGTGTCTATGTGAAAATCCGTGACTCCTAACCTATCTCATCCCCCTTGAAGGCTAACAAAGATAAGAGTAACTGAGGCACAGGTTTCCAGCGTCCTGTCCCAGACTCCCTCAAGGGTACCTGGATGTCTGCAGTCACTAACCTAAACCGATAGTGCCCTTGGGGTTCGAGTAACAGCAGAGCCCTGCAGACATGTCGTCACAGGGTGAGCTCAGTCTTCAAATGGGAGCTCTCACCAAGGAGGAACTGACTTGTCCAAACGACTAATAGCTTTTGGAAGCACCCTGCAGAGCCCAAACCGAGACAATGGCCACCCTTGACCAGGACCGCTCACTATGTGCGCCTCTGCTGTCCCCGTGCCTCTCCTGTTTAAACCCAATGCTCAGGTCTGTGCCCTGGAGATGGAGCTAGGGTCATGGAGCCCCTGATGCATTCTTCTCCCTGATGTGGTAACATTTATCAAACCTTCCTGTTACTTATCTCTCCCATTAGGAGATAACTTATCTCTTTAGTTGGCCCACTGGGGCTGAGTGGAGTCTTTGGGGGCCCGCAGAGACAGGGCTCCTGCCCTGAGCCACAGACCTTATCATCTAGCTGTCGGTACAGACTAGAGAGCTCCTCGTCGTACTTCTCCTTTTCGGCAGAGATGCCCACAACCACAGGCGCGATGTTGTCTATGATGGGTGTGTTGTCACAGGGCTCCAGGCTCTTCTGGTCCTTGGCACTGATTTGTTCATCCTCAGGCACAGCTTCCCCTGAGAAAACACGGCAAGTGGGTTGCTGAGGACTAAAGAAAGGAAGCCTGCAACCCTCTGGGAAGGGTTCTAAAAATAGTCACTTCAGTTACAAATATGCAACAGACACAATAGGGTCTTGTGCAGAGCTAAAGTCTGTTCTTTCTATTTGGGAAGAAAGGTGTAGCTAACTGCCCATTGCTAGACCAGGGCTATATGTCAGAAATCAAATGGCTCCATTGGTCACAGACCTGGTAACTGATCCAACCCCAGCACTGCCAGGGATCCTGCATACATTTTTGTTTGTGTGTGTGGAGAAATATGCTAGCACTTATTAGAATCATGCTCTCTCTAGTCACTGATTCAAAGGGAAATAGATCTCTGAGGCACACTAATTACCAATTAATTATGTTACTGTGTCATTAGTAGAAACAGCCAAAGCAAGGAACACAGCACCACTGTTTAACCAGAAAGCCGTGGGACCCCAGTTCTGCCAATCTGAGCCTCCCAGGAGCCAGTGGGAGGAAGTCAGGGCAGCCTGGACTCAAGGACTGTACCAGCCCTGTGCAATCACACTCTCCCCTAGGAAGCCTGAATTAATTGGCTCTGCTGGAGAGTTCAAATAGAATAATGTCTTGTGATGTCAGGTAGTTCCAAGAAAAGAAAAGGCAGGCAATCTAGAATCTACACGCCAACACTCAGCCTGCAGAGCAGGGTCTGCTCGGCCTTCAAAGGAAGCACTGCTCAACTTGACAATGCTAATGGGGGAAAGGGCACAGATCTCTAGCTGGCCAAGGGCGGCCCTAACAGGAAAATCATCATGCAAAGACAGAATGCAGGAAACAGATCCAGTGGAAACCATGCAGCCCACCTCCATCTTTCAGCTGTCTTCTTAGAAAGCAAACCCACACCAAAGACACGTCTTCCACCACCGTGTTCACCAGCAACTTCCCATTCTCACCCCAGCCCCCAACCATCCATCAGGACATTCCAGGCCTCACTCAGCTTCTCAGCCCATAATATCCATTCTACAAAAATTCCCCAGAAAAAAAACCACACTGAGCCAAAAGTGAGAACAAAGACAGAAGAACTGAGATCTTAATCTGTACTTTCATGAACGATATATTTCATGCCTGAAGGAATCCACCTGAACACGGTGCACATTATCTCAGTGTAAACAAAACACCAAGACAGCCTGGTTTTTCTGCCTGTATGCAGGCTTCTGTGTAAGTACAGCTAACACCAATGGTTTCACTTTTGTATCAGCTCCATCCAAAGCAGCAACGTGAAGCAAACCCTAGATAATTCATGCTTCACTGCGTGTAAAACAAAGCCCTGATGTCTTCCTTTTCCAACTAGACGATATACTATGCCTAGGTGTCTTTCTGAAATTATTGACCGAAATAAAACAAGATCATGGTGGCCTTTGAGATGAACCTGAACCAGATCAGTATTATCACTCAGCTCCAATCCCTGGTTTAAAACGTTCATCAACAACTTTAGTGTGAAAAATGAATTTCATACAATTAACAAATCTATATTCTCTACAGCCTGTTAAAGCCGTGGGCTAGAAGAGCAGCAAGGCAGATGAATAGATGGATGAGTGGATAGATGAGTGGGTGAGTGGATGGATGAAGATACAGACTGATAATTTCTAACCACACGGAAAATTTAGAATATGCCCTATAACAACTAAGGCAATGTACAAAATATATTAGAACCTTTTTCCTTTCTAATTCTGTTCTTCTTAAGAATCCGCCACTGACACTTTGGATTTTTCGGGACGGGCTTGTTAAATTTGGGAAACACAGCAATCCAGTACACTATGATTTTAACCTTTCTGCTTCAACATGCTGAAGGTGAAATTCTTAACTGTATTGACATAGAAATCAGCCAAGCGTGACCATCTTATCCACAGACACGCTCACTGCAGGAAAGAGATAAGAGCCACAAACATCTGGAAGAGATGTATTCCCTCTGTGCTTTGGTTCCAAATGGCTGGACAGGCGATATCTGTGGGCTAGGTGAACTAAAAGCTGGCCAATTTTTTATTTTATTTTTTAAATTCATCTGGGCAGGCAGGGGCCAGAGATTAACTCCTGTGACCCACAAATGACCTGCTCAAACCAAAAGTCACAGATCTGATTCCCCCTAAAGCTGTCTTCTTCTGTCATCAGAAATGACAGCGTTAGCGAGGGTAGGTGACTCTCCGGGTTACAGCGTTCCAGCAAGCTGACGATGCTGCTACGGGCCCCCTCAAAATGATCAGCAGACTCTCATAAACACCTCCAGTGCTGCAACAGGATCCTGAAGCCTAATTAAGCGCAGGCATGTAGCCCGCTTAGCCTTTTCATTTGCTTTTTGTTGAGAGAGAGAGACAGAGAGACAGAGAGAGAGGAAGCAGCACTGCTTTCATCACCGAATTCTTTTAAAGATGCATGAAGGCAGGAGATGTCATGAGCATGGCTGGCCTCCCAGTGGGAAGTCCGTCTCTTACTCTTTCTGTTCCCTGGTAAGCGGGCAACTTCAGGGGGCTGGCAGTTCAATTATTTTTCCTTATTCCGAATTAATTTTTCTAGCATATCCAGAATACCTGTTGTGGCCAAGTGGTCTTTTAAACAGTAAAACACCAAACGGTTATGCAAGTCCATTTCCCGGTTATTTTTATCGTCATGAAAACAGTGTTTGAAACCCACAGCAGCCTTTCTGGTTTCTGGTGAGAACTCCTCTGAATCAAAGTGTCAGCACGTCTCCCACAAAGCTACATGTAAACACCAAGCTCTCACCAGTTCATATTCTAAAGGTCAGGCCGGCAGGCAGGCAGGATTTTTTTTTTTTTTTTTTTTTCCAGCAGCCATTCAGATGGAGCTGAACAAGACAGCCACACGCAGAAGCAAAAGCAGCATAGCTCCTGCCAGAGAGGAGCCAAAGGGTTTCCAAACACCGCTGCCCTTCAAAGGACGAGGGGAATGACTTCCAGAAGAGACCCTGGTAACTACCCCACATCCAACTCACAAAGATGTCTAGGGACTGTAAATTCCCAACACAGTGCAAGAGCTGACACCAGGCAATCCGTCTCCATGGCAATCTCACCGTGTTAATCGAGAATATTCCCTGCACTGCAGTGTGCTCCACAAGATGATTATGGAATAGCTGATTGTAACCGAGAGGAAAGCTGCAAGCCAGCGCTGGAGGGGCCGTGCCTTGCAACCAGCCAGGGGGAGAGACCACGAAGTGCAGGTTAGCAGCGATTTTTCTTTTTCTCTCTGCTTTATTAAAAGCCAATTTCTTTTCATCCAGCCCACAAGGCTTGTATCTGCTGCCTATCCAGGAGCTTATAACCTTGAAAAACGTCTGTTTTTTTTAAGCTGAAAGGCCTCCCTTCTTTAAATAAGCATCCTGGCATTTACTATTGTCAGCTATAATTACCTTTAAGGACTAAAAAGATTTGTGTTTACACAGGAGCATTCACTCGGAGCATACCTATAAGGCTTGCAGAACCTTCTAATTATAAGACAAAAATCTCCAGAGAGCATAAATAACATTTCTGCAAAAATGATGGATGAGAATAGCAGACTAACCCCCCTCCCACAAAAAAAAAAAAAAAAAAAAAAAAAAAAAAAAAATCTCATTAGGTCTATTAGTTAAAAATTCTAAAATGGGCTTATTTGGCTCTTTTCTCTCTCTCCCTCTCTCTCTCTCTCTCTCTCTTTAGGAATACCATTAGACTGCCAGGAAATCATTAAAATTTCACACATGAAATGGCAACAAGCTAGTTATTCTTTTCCTAAGTTGAGTCCCTGAAGCCTCTGGAGAACACAGAGGTAATTGCATTTTCTTGGCCACTCCAGGGCAGGGATTTGCAGGTCACTCACAGCTTCCACCAGAAACCACTGCAGATCTGGCAAACGAGGTGTTTTGTTTTAATATCAATTAAATAGGCCTAGTGGCAAACCTATTGCTAAGCATTTTCTGTATCGAAAGACACTAAAAGGAAATCTTTAAGTGGCCAGATGGGCAAGAGCAGCTGGCTACAAGATGTCATTATATAAATGTGAAGTTAAAAAAAAAATCATTCCTTTATGAGACTGCTTTGCATACAAATAGCATCCTTCACCCTCATTCCTAAAAATACTGTAGCAGCTTCTGCATCCCCTAATCCTGTCTAGAGCAATTTTCTAATGCACTGGCGAGCCAGATCCTGTGCCCTCTTAACATTCATGACCTTTTGAATAGGCCAGTGGTTTGCTGAGCGGTTTGTATTTCTGTTAGTTTAGCTGTGATCTCAAAGGAAGAAAGAGGACCTAGCAAAATAGACATCTTGACTGAAATGCTAATTCCTGTGAGCTCACACCGATGACCCCAAGAGGGGACCAGCATCTCCCACAGACTTGATGTTGAAAGAACAAGTCTCAACAGGCATAGCGGTCCACTCCTGAAATTCCAGCACTCAGCAAGCTGAATCGGGAGGATCAAAGGTCAAAGGCAGCCCGGGCAATACAGCAAAATCTTGTTTCAAGAAAACCAAACAAAAGGAAGCATTTAGCAGTGTGATTTCCACTGACTACACAAATCGAAACCCACTATACTCATCTTATATCTGAAGACACACCAGACCTCTCCCTGCTGTCCTGACACCTGGATTTGGGGGCCCAACTGTGTATGCAGGCAAGAACTGCCCAGCTTGTGATGCTAAAGGGGCTGCTGCCATCTCAGTCACTTGGAGCTACCATGACAGTACCACAGGATGGGGTGTTCTAAGCAACAGAAACATTTCTCATAACTTGGAAGGTAGAAGTTTGATGCTACAGTAGCAACACAGCTCTTTTCATGGGTGGGGTGAGCAGCTCTTCTGGGTTTGCAGGTGACTCCTCCTGTTATCTTCACGAAAAAGAAGCAGAGTCTCATGGGAATCACAAAGGCAATAATCACCTCCTGTGCTGGCGAGCTTTATGTCACCTTGACACAGGCTAGTGTCAGTTGAGAGATGGGAACCTCACGTGAGAAAATGCTTCCCTAAGAATGGGCTTCAGGCAAGCATATAGGACATTTTCTCAATTAGTAATTAATGTGGGAGAACCCAGCCCATTGAGAGTGGAGCCGACCTTAGGCTGGTGGTCCTGGGTATATAGGCAAGTTGAGCAAGCCATGGGGAGCAAGCTAGTAAGCAGCACCCCTCCATGGCCTCTGCATCACTCCTTCCTCCAGGTTCCTGCCCTGTTTGAGTTCCTGCCCTGACTTCCTTCAGTGATAAACAGTGCTGTGGAAGTGTGAGCCAAATAAACAAACCCTTTTCCTCCCCAAATTGCTTTTGGTTAAGGTGTTTCATCACAGCAGTAGAAATCCTAACTAGGAATACTCCCAAAGAAATCACCCCCTAATACCATCAGGAATGGTGATTTCAACATGTGTCTTGAAGGAAACAAACTTTCAATATATAGTATCAAGCTTCTAAGGTTGAAAATTGGTCCAGGTGGAAGTAGGAAGGGTTAGACCTTAGATCAGCCTCTAGGTATATAAGTGGGCATTCCTCTTCCTTTAGTAATGTCTTGCATCACCTGTCATTACCAAGTGGACAAGAATGTGCTATGTATCAATTTATCTACAAATACCTGATTTACAACTGATTTCCTCCTAGCTTGTATTGCCACTGTATTCTTTGTGATAGCCAGTGGGGAAAGCCCAAGAATTCACAGGCAGAGATGTGCGCACACACTTCTTCCTTGCTCTCTCACAGCTGGAATAGAGCAGTGAAGCTTTTAACATATAAGCACACCATGCAAGGAGAGAAATAGCTTTCCCAGGGAACGCACACATTGTCAGGGCTCCTGGAACTTGTTCAGATCCCAAAGTGGAAATATGGATACCCAGGGAACGCTAAAGCAAATTAAGTAGCTGCCTCTTAGAAGTTTAGAGCCAATGCATGTATTCCATATTTTAAAAAGGAAACTGGCAATATGCAGCCATTCTGGGAGTTGGGAGACATAACACTGTCTCCATCCCAGATTTCTTTTCCACATGGCCACCACACCTCAGGACTTGGGCACAAAGAATAGAGACCGGTTCAGGACAGCACCAAAAGGCTTCCAGCTCATCCCTTTTCTGGGGTGGTACTTTTCTCACTCATACCATTGGCCTCCAAACAACTGCTTCATGTGTAGCAGCACCGATGACAGTAGGGACTGGACTTTGGTTAAGATTACAGGTCTCCCAGAGACCAACACATCATTCAACCCTGAGCAGAGAGCAGAGCCGGGACTTGGTTTGTTGTGGATGTGGTACACACCAACATATCACATGATGTACAGTTAATCGTTGATACAGCTCTACACTTTCTGTTCATCCTGGGACCAGTCTCTTCACCCTGCCTCACTATTCTCTTTTCACCTATACTCCATATTCTCTGCACTTGAAAACCTGTGGCTCCAGAGAAGCCACCTTGGAAGGCAAGGCTCTCTGTAAGACACCTCCCATCTCAGCTGCTCAGTGGAGACAAGGCCACAGGCTTTGTGTGTGTGTGTGTGTGTGTGTGTGTGTGTGTGTGTGTGTGTGTGGTGAGGGTATCAATCTCCACTTTCTCTTCCCTCTGTACTCTACCTCCTACAGGAGCCTTGCCTCTCCACCTGTGTCTTCAACCTCTACCCAGAGATGTGTAACACTTGTTCTCCTCTGCAGCTCACAAAGTCCCTAAACTCCGGACCCTCAGACCTACCTTCCTACACGGCACTCTCCTCTGGATGTTCTCAGGCACTCAGGCTTCCTCTTCACCTCACTATTCCCCAATCTGGTTCTTCTGTATTTACAGTCTAATATAATGGTTCTGTCTCCTAGCCAACTTAGCCAAGACAGAAAAAAACTCAGAACCAGCTTGACACCATCTTCTCTGAATGGCCAGTCCTCACCAAACCCTGCAAATTTCTGTTTCAGTACCTATCTGGGTCAATCCAATCCACTCCCTTCTACCTCCTGTCTCTCAGTTCAACTGCCTTCTCCTTGCCCATGAATGGCTGCCACCTTCTTTTCTCAAATTATGTAGCTTAAGGGTTTGTGAAGGATCTCACCAAAATGAACAGAAATCATACTTTTAAAAGATTTCCAGTGGGGATGAAGTGGGATAACCAGTTAAAGTGACAGCATATGCAGAAGCCAAGAAGGGGATACAGAACCTCAAAAACATGCTAGGCATGCAGGAAGTCAGGCAAACAAGGCAGGGTGGGTTCCACAGGGTGGTACTAGATTTGGGTTGGAGGACCAGCCTGCTGGAGTTAGGCAAAAGATGAGAAATGATTAAAACAAGGTTATTGTGCAACTCACAATGCTTCTAGGGCCACTGAACCAACCCTTCACTAAAGGGCTTTGCTAAATGACCCTGTCATCCAACAGGGAACTGACCGAAAAAATATTCCAGAAATGCCACAAAGCTTCCCACAGCCGTCTAGCTACCCCCTCCCATCTCGCTTTCTGCTCCTGCCAAACTGCGCGGAATCGTCACCCAGCACAGGTGCTGAGTTATTCAATTATTCTAGCAGCTTTTGAAACACATGTGTAGCTAGAAACGCTTCGGAAAAGAGAAAAATCCTGTTATTTGGGCTACTAGGTCAATTTTCCATCTTCTCTTGAATTCCTGTTTGCCATGTAATTGCTTTTCAATTAAATAAGTAGCTCGCTGATACCCAACTCTTACTAACAGGAAACAACAGCAAATACCGTCACCCGCAATTGGCTCCCAGCTCACTGCGCAGGTGCAAACAGCTTCCTCCAGACCTGCTCAGTAACCCCCAGGCTCCCACCCTTGAGGCACCACAGGCTTCAGTAGCTGCTGAAATACACACCCTAGGGAAGCAAAAGACCCGAGGAGCAAACGACTGCCAGCTATCCCCATCCTGAGACACAGCTCCAACACGCCTTGCTTCCAGATTAAAACAGACTGCTACCCGCAGCCTCAGCTCCGTCCTCATAAAAGTCACCAAAATAATCTGTCTGTCCGCCCGTCTGCCTGCCCTGGGATCTGGAAGCCACTCCTGACACCTCCCCCACAACCCACCCACCCGCTGCGCCCCAGCTCTCGGAGACATCTTCTCCTATAGAACAAACCAAAGAGACTGAGAAGGGGAGAGAAACTAGTCATGAAGCAGGCCTGTCAGAGTCCATTTTAGAAAAGGGCTTCTTTTGCTCACTAGGTCATACTTGGAAGAGCCTGACAGTGAGGAGGGTCAGAGAAGGCAAGTTCTTGCCAGTGGTGACTTTTAACCACAAAAAAATGGCAAGACTGAAGCAAATCCTCTTTTTCACTTAGCCAAAGCAATCTGTCTGTATTAGTTAAAGAAACTCTCAGAAGCTGCTCTGTAAACATCAACTGGGATCCCTGAAAGTGAAGGACAAGGACATATAGAAAGCAGAGCATTAGGAAGAGGTTCTGTCCAGGCTGGGGAAAGCACTTGATGCTCAATACAAGCAGCTAAGATCTAGCCCAAGAGTACACGAGAAAATGCCAGGCCTGGCTCATGCCCTTGTAATTCCGGAACTGGGGAGGTGGAGAGACTGATCCATGCGGCCTCACTAGCTAGTCTAACCTGATGGAACGCTCCAGGCCAATGAGAGACCTGTCTCAAAGGAGATAGACAGTCTTCCTGGACATAACATCCACAGCTGCTCTCTAGCTTCCACGGATATGTGTAGACATGTGAGCCCTGATGGGCATGCATCTACACACACACACACACACACACACACACACACGTCTCAATACATGTGCAACCCTACACACACACACACACACACACACACACACACACGTCTCAATACATGTGCAACCCTCTACACACACACACACACACACACACACGAGCCCCTCCCCACACATGTACACCCCTCTACGCACACATGCACATACACAGACTTAGCAAGAATGACTGACTGAAGCTATCTTGCCCACACCCTTTTACACAGGCCACAGGAAGGAATGAGGTATGGCATAGTGCCCAGAAATAATAAAGCATATCAATAAAACAAATAATAAAACAGTCGTCATCACAGGAAGTGGGAATGCCTAAATTCCACAATCACACTCTTTTCCAGGAGGCTCCAAGATGTCAACAGTCACAGGAAGGAGAAAGCATATGCCCTGCCTCCTCCCCGCTCCATTCTCTCTCACCATTCCTCCACCTGTTCAGCTCCATTTCCAGATGCTGGATGACACTCTTCAAGGCCTTGTTCTTCTCTTTCTCTTTTTCATATTTCTTCTTCCATTCTTCTGCTGTTAGTTCCAAGTTCACAGAGACTGTATTCTTGATGGTCTTTGCTCTGGGATTAAAACATAGGAGTAAATTCTGAGAATCTATTAGCACTTACTGGTTTTATATAATCAAGCCTCAGATTCCCTTCATGTCAAGAAAGGACTGGGAGAGCAGAGACTTCCCTGTGGCAGCTACCTACAATTCTCAAAGTGGGGTTACTGACACCGTTACTTCAGTGTTTAAAAAGAGTTATTTTCAGCGTGCGTTTATGTGTGTGTGTATCTAAGGTGGGTTGGGGGCACATGTGTGCACCCTTGGGGACCAGAGGAGGACACGGGATCCCTGAAGGGGTGGAGCTATCAGTGTTTGTGAGCTGTCTGACATGGATGCTGAGGTCTGAACTCTGGGCCTCATGAGAGAACAACAAACACTCTTAACTGCTGAGCCATCTCTCTGGCATCACACTGTCGTTGCTCCCTAAGGTTCCAAAACCACCCTTTCCTTTTCTCCTCACATTCCATCAGCCAATAAAAGTCCAATAGGATTTAATTTAAATTGTGTCTCAGGGTCCCATCTTGTCTAACTTCCTCTGTGCCCCACTCAGTCTGTTGTCAGCCCATAGGTTATAGGCTCATTCCAGTGTTTAGCATGTTCCTTGAAGCATTCCATAGATGATTGCCAGACTTATCTTCCAAACAGAATTCCCAATTAATTCAATAAACACTTATAAAACATTAGGAACCATACCAAGACAGACAAACAAATTCCCAGCCTCTTAAAGCTTGGGGTTTCTTATGTCAGTGACACAAAATGAATGATCACTTACTTCTCTTATTCACCTTTGGTGCCTGGAACCAAAGTGTTAGGCAGATGTTAACACATGACCACAGGGTAGGTGAGCCTATGGTGAGGGAGGCTGACTAGGTGGTACCATGGCTGCTTACTGATCCCCTTCTCAAAGGCAAAGCATCACCATTCTAGAGTAGAGGGCAAGTGTTCTTAAATCATCTCATTATTTTAAAATAGCCAGAAGTTGAGATCTTTAATGTTTATAACTTCCAAATTCAGAACATTCCTCAGGGGCACCATTTTTTTTTTTTTTTTTTTTTTTAATGATCTCCTAGGGCATGTGGCATAGGGTGTGATGTCATGTGCATGCCAGATGAAAGGAGAGCCTGGGGAGAAAAAAAAAAATCAGCACCTGTGTTGGGTGAGATGAAACGGAAGGTTTGGCTCATGTAGGCCTGCACAGAAACGGACAGGTTCAGCCATGTCCAGGTAAAGCTAGACTCCTCGTGTGGGACTCCCGTCTGCTACCTGCTCATTAGGCAGAGCGCATGTGAAAATATGTGATGTTCTGTCTTACTTGCTACTGCCATTCTCATTTGAATCTCCAAACAATTCTAGGACTGTCATGTTTGCTGGGGCGGCTGATGTGTGATCCAGGTTAATTACTGTTGTCGTCAAATGACACTGGGGACATGATTTCTATTTTGGTGCAAGAAATTCAACAGTCCTCCCCAGTGCTACAGATGTCATTCTGAAATTAATTGCTAAAGCAAGACAACTAAATAACCCAACTGTCGAAAGAGGAGTTAAACTACATCAGCGTTGGACTCGCTAAAGAATTAGGATAATTCTCATTTGCTGTAGCTTGAGGCTGCTCTCCCCGGAACTGTCTCAACTCCAGTTCCTCAATAGCAGTAATTTTATTACTACTTAAAGGCTTGTTGCAGTCTGCTTTCTCACCTCTCCTTCTAACATTCTCAGGCTGTGCTGTGGCTGGCGTCTGGGTGCAAGCAGAGGCACAGCAGTGTCCATTTCGTTATCCAGTCAGAAAGTGAGAAAAATAACTCATGGCTAAAATGCTTGCTGTCACTGAAGGATGCACTTTAAGACTACTGATTTTACTAAGTCATAAATAGTGCCCTGATGACTGCACCAGGTACCAGAGAGAAAGGAATGGAGCCCCTGTGCTCTCTCCAGGCAGGGTTACCCAGAGGCACATTCCTCAAGCAGACCTCTCAAGTTTATTTCAGGATAACTGATTTTGACTTCTGAGATGCCCAGAAAATTCCTTTTCTTCTATCTCTGTAGTAACCGGGGTCCTGGCAGTGAAAAGACAACCCTCTCAACCTGCACAATTTGCCAAGTCTAACAAAGGTATGAAAAGGTAGTGAGAAACATGAGGTATTTCATGGTAGAAACAAGCCTGAGGAGAGATGGGAGCAACAAGCCTCAAAAAGAGAGCTAGATCAGGTAACCTGCTTGTGGGACCCATAATGGACCTAACCAGTGGCCAGGGGTGAGAGGCCCACTACAGTGATTGAAACAGGGCACAAAGCAGGGCCGGGACAGCCTAGCAGAGTCAGAAGAGAGAGAAAATAATGCAGCCCGACTCTGACTTGGAGCTCAAGCCACAGTGGAAAACCACATCTCACACTGAGTCCCTAGAATTTTTTCAGCTCCAAATGGGACCTGAGGCCAGTATATGGGGAAATCAGCTAAGAGAAAGAGCTGACTCTACCAAAATGGCTCTGTAGATTTAAAATATCTCCCATATCTTAGAGAAACAAAAAAGAGAGAACATGCGCATGTGTGTGCAGGCAAGCAGGCACACACCAAATTAAAGGAATGAATATGAGTACTTAGAAAGCCATAGTCCTTGAAATTCACACATAGCCAGAAGCTTTGGCTACAAACAAAACAGACCAATGTCCAGACACACACTCTGCACCATGCCATCTGATCCATGGGGAGTGCTTATACCACAGAACAGGAACATGGTCCCTTCAACCTATGGTAATAAAATTCCAGTTCCACTTAAGAATTCTATTCCAGGTGCATCATCAGGTAAAACGGTAAAATGTCTGAAAGAAAATACAGAGAATAAACCAGGCATGGCGGCCCACACTCTTAATCCCAGCACTCAGGAGGCAGAGGTAGGTGGATCTCTGTGAATTTGAGGCCAGTCTGATCTACAAAATGAGTCTAGGACAGCCAGAGCTATTACACATAGAAACCCATCTCAAAAAATCACAACAAAAACAAACTGAATAGAGAATAACGTCAAGACCTTGTATTAGGTAAAGATTTCTTGAATACAACATACAAGAAAAAACGACTATAAAATTTAGAGCCTCCCACATTAAAATGTACCAGTAAGAGAGCTAAAAGGCAAGTCATAAAATAGAAGGTACTAAAATACACACAGATACAGACTACAGAGTTAGCTGGAGTAACTCCTATAAATCAAGAAGGGAAAAAAAAAAAAAAAAAAAAAAAACAGGCCAAGACGTGAATGGGTAGTTCCTGAAAGACATGCCCAAAAACACTGCAGAAAGAAAACTAGGCATCATTGACTACTGAGGAAATGGAGATGCTTCTCCATGCCCAACAGAAGAGAAAGGGTAGTGAGTTTGCCTCTGATGTTCCACAGTGGGTATGGATTGTTACTGTAACTTTAGGAAAGTGGTTGGTAGCATCAGCTAAAACTATATCACATCCTATGACCCATATCTACTCTTACCAACAGGTCTGTTCACAGGCAAGAGATGCCTACGATGTTGTTGATAATAGCACCTAAGTGAAAGCAGTCTAAACAGCCACCAATAGCACAATAAATACATTCAATAGAATACTGTAGAACTGTAAACACTGAACTGCTACACCCAACAGTGTGAATGAATTTCCCAGACACAATGATGCACAAAAGCAGCTGGATAAAAACGGTGCTGTGTGATGGTATGGGTGTAAGGTTCAAAGGCCTGCAATTCCAACCCATGCTGAGTGGTCAGGATGGTGGTCACTCTTGAGCACAGAACACTGGGTAAGCAGGGGCAAAAGGGAGGTTTCTGAGGCAATGGGAGGTGTTTGTGTGTATCTGTAAATGTCTATACACAGTACACATTAAGTTTATGCTTTTTACCATGTGTATGCTGTATTCGATAAGAGTCAGTTACAGAAATAAATTTATATAGAAAGGCAACATCTCTCCCCCTATGATACATGTATCGTGTGTGTGTGTGTGTGTGTGTGTGTGTGTGTGTGTGTGTGTGTATTCATGGGTGGTGTATAATACACCTGCCAGAAGCCACAAATTGGACTCTGTGAGTTATTTTTCTTAAAAAAGGACAAGATTGGGAGGAGTCAGGTGTGAAAGGAGGATCTGAGATGAAACAAGGAAAGAGTTGGGGGTGAATATGATCAAAATTCTTTGTATGCAATTCTCAAAGAATTAATCCAAATACATTCTTTAAAGAAAACACACCAAATCCAAGCATTTCCATACCGGGGAACAAACCAACGCTACTGAAAGAGAAACTGAATTTCTGTGCCCAGAGAGTTTTTCTTAATAGAACAAATATTCTTCTGTTTAGGACCGTTGGAAACAATCTTGCAGGGTGGAATAAAAGATTCTCAGTCCTCATTTTCCTAAGAGACCCGAAGTAAAGCAATGTGGGATGGCTGCAATCTTTGTCCTTTTACTACGAACTCTAGCAATCTGGAGATAATACAGAACTATCCTCACTCCCTACCTTTTGCTATGCTGACTGCTTTTCCTCCTGTGGGCGTCCAGCCATGTGACATCAGTGTAGGCTACGTTGTGGGATCACAGAGTGTGTTTACCTAACTAAGCGGGTGGGTGGGTTAATAATAAGATCTCTTTTTAGTCGGGTGTGATAGCACCCATCTTTAATCCCAGCACACAGAGGCAGAGGCAGGCAGATCTTTGAAGGCAGCCTGGTCTACAAAGTGAGTTCCAGGACAGTCAGCACTACACAGAGGAAGCCTATCTCAAACAAACAAAAGAAACATTTATTTATTTTTTTTTATTTCATGGGTATGAATGTTGTTTGTATGTATGTATGAATGTATGTATATATGCATGCATGTGTGTGTGTCCAACATGCATGCCTGGTTGCCCAAGGAGACCAGAAGATGGCATTAGATCCCCTGGAACTGGAGTGACAGATGGCTGTGAGTTACCATATAGCTGCTGGGAACCAAACCTGGGTCCTCCTCAAGAGTAGGAAATGCTTTTAACTTGAGTCATATCTGCAGCCAGCCCTGGGTTCTGAATGGTTTTTACTTTGTTTTGAGCTTTTAATTATTTGCCTTAGAAATGTTTTTTTCATACAATATATTTTGATCATTCTTTCCCCTCCCCCAACTCCTCATAGATCCTTTCTAGCCACTCAACTTCATGTTCTTTGTCCCTCAAGGCCAGCAGACCTCCTTCTACACAAAGAACTACAGGCAACTAAGGAATGCTGAGAATGGGGAAAACAATGTTCTCCAAGGACAAACACACAAACTGGTTATCCAGTACCAAATGGAGAACCAGCCCTGAAAATACAAACAGGCAGCATTACACACGCTGAGCAGGTTATATTTAGAAATATATATGAATACAAATGTATGTAATAACAATTAATGAAAAAGAGGACATGAATTTAAAAGAGAACAAGAAGGAGTATATCAAAGGGTTTGGAGAGAAGAAAGAGAATGAGAAAATGATGTAATTATAATTTCAAAAGAAAAAATCAAAATAAACAAACTCAAGAGACAAACTATAAAAATGCCAAAGGAAAACAACAACTACAACATAAGCACACACAAAAAGAGAGACTTCCAGATACCACAAGGTTGATGCAGCTAAGACCTCTCAGAGCCTGTGACAGCACTCCCAAGACCTTCAGGAGTTCAGACCAAACAAAATCCCAGCACAGAGTAAAGGGGTAGCAGGCACAAAGTCCCACGTCTAACCAGAAAGCTATTTGCATTTGATACCTGCAAGGAGAGGAAAAATCAGTTTTCTCCAATGAGTGTCACTGGGCATATCAATCATACCAGGGCAAGCCAAATGCTCCATAGCTGGCCAACGCAAAATGGATTTTGCCTTGTACGCTTTACGCCAAGTCTAAAGAAACCTAAGACAAGGTCCACTCAGTACTTGTGGCTCCTCCAAGCACTTCTCACCTCTCTCTTCCTAACTTCTCCAGCCCAAAGGCTTCACCTCCCTCCCCCAGCATCTGTATAAACCTGACATTTCATCCACACACACTCTTGGTCCTCAGCTCCTCTCTTGGTCCACTTGCCTCTCTCCTTTTCCTCTCTCGCTCTCCTCCCTCCCCCACCTCTCATGTCCCAGTTCAGTCTGGATGCCCCCAGATGCCTTTGACTGAATGAGATCTCCCTCTAGCTACAATAAAACCCTTCTCCTCAACCAGACCTAGGAGTGGTCATGTCCTCATTTTCATTCACTTTAGAAACTGTCAAAAGGCTTTTGTTTCCTGGATCTTTTATTTTATTTTTTCCATTTACTGCCTAGCATCACACTAAAGATCATTATATGTAGATACATGGTAATTCAACATGGGAACTGTTGCCTGTGACCCAGATATGTGCCTAATTGCTCAGCTTAGCCTCCAAAGAATGCTAGTTAGTTCACAACCACACATGAACTCAGTAAGGTGGCAGGAAATAGGAAAGGCTCTTAAGACCAGTCTTATAATTTTGTCTGAAGTCTAACAGTCATACATTGCTTAAAAATAGGGTTTATTCAGAAAGGTGTCAGGAGGCATTGTACCAGCGTCACAGAGTATGTTTATACAGTGAAGATAGATTAGACACCACTAGGGTGATATAGTCTGTCACATGATGGCTTGTTGTTATGCAAACAGCATGGAAAGAGCAGAAAAGTCCAGTCGGATAGGGTGGGGACATTATCTCTATGTCACAGGTAAACAAGCCAGTGACCTTCTGAAGCTGTATTCTAGCTATTTACTAATCTTAACTGTAAGACCCTGTGATTAACCCTAAAGAGTGCTGACACATTTGCCTATTTACAGCTGGAACCCCAGCTAGCACTGAGCAAAAAAGCCTAGCCTGTGGCTCCTTAGTCACAGAGTCCTTATTTAATCTTGTTCTTCCCTAACAGAAGATCCACTTGGCTCATTGTGTGGATGCCATTATCATGGTGTTTTTTTTACAGTTCCTTGTGTTGCCTTTCTGCAGTGGTTCAAATACCACTTCAATAATATGTCATCTGGGTTTGCCTGGGTATCAGCTCTCTTCTCCCTCCAGGGAGAGAATGAGGCCAAGTTTTTTAAAGGCCTTAAAGCCTCAGGGAAAGACAGTTCCAAGTGCAGCCAACAGTGATCACGGGACACAGCAAAATTTCCATTTGGATGCAAACACTGAGATGGTTACATTAGAAAAGATTCTCTTAGAAATGTCTACTGAGGAATGAAAAGACAGCCACCTTTCTGCTCTCGAGTATCACCACCTTCCTGGCAATCCGCAGACCTTCCATCCCAGAATATCCAGTTCACACATGAAGAGGCTCACACATGGGCCTAAGAGGACTAAGCGTGTCTACTTCAATGGCTGAGGCTGAGCACTCATGCCCGACATGCTGAAGCCATGCCCATCACGTGCACTTACTTGAAAGAAGCCCTTCACGCATCGGACAACACCTACAGTCGGTGGCTCGAAAAGTCCCACCCTAGCCTGTTTCCTCATTGATCTCTTCTACTTACCTTCACTGGTGGCTGTGGTTCAAAGTGACAAGCACACTGGCTGTGTTTGGAGTCTCTTCTAACTACTCTGGCCTCCTTATGGAGCAGGAAGATGCCTGTTCTTGGCACCTCTCCCTTCAGCATCTTCCTTTGTTCTCCAGGTGTTCAAAGAGTATGGTGTTTGAACAAGGAGGCTCTAGACAACCTCACACCTTCAACACATAGAAGTCTGTAATGAATGCTCTACACAGGAAATGTTGGGAGAAAGAGGAGGAAAAGTAGGGGAAAGAGGGAGAGGAAGGAGGAGACTGAGGGAGAGGGCAGTGCTCTCTGTGGAGGGGTAGTCCAGTATTCATCTCCATCTTGTTTTCTAAGGAAACTGGCTCATGTGTCTGGGGGGGGGGGGGTCACAAAGCTAAGTCAGGTCCATGCAGCCAGCTGGAAATGTAGGCGCAAATGTGTATTCTGGTCTTCAGTTCTGGGAAACCCTAGGTTTTGCTCTTCAAGGCCCCTGAATGATCAGGAGGGCCACATTCATTACCCAGGGTCATTTACTTGACTCAGTCAACTGAGTACAAACATCAACCATCTAAAAAGTAGTCAGAGCATCATCTGGGTCAGTGTATGATTAAAGAGCTTAGCCATTTGGGTACAGAATTAACATCACAACTTCTGAGCTGAACAGTCTCATTTGCCAAGTAAACACCTATGCTTTCCTCAGAACTCACTTCCGCTCCAAAGCATTCTCCAGGCCTGGAAAAGGCTCCCTGCTTCTGAGGGGAAGTTAGTCATCGAGAGGAATTACAACTCTGACACCCAGTGAAGAGCTGATCTCTAGTTAAACTTACACTCTACAGTATCTCTTCCTCCAAGAGCTACAGTTACCGTACCGGTGTCCCAGCAACAGGCTCTCTCCAACAGAGGTGATTTAATTCTTGGTTTTATGTCAAGTACACCAAAGTATGCCTTAACTAAACTGCTCACTCTGTCTCTGCAGGTAATTTGTTCTCACACTCTTGTGACATGAATTTTACATGTACACTATTCAGTCTCTGCAGAACCCAGCTGTCACTCTGGCAGGTGGCTTGATTAAAATGATGGCATGGTTTCCTTCTGAAAGTAGTGCACACCAGGAGCACAAAGACTCCCGCTCTCCCTGAGTTATCAATCCCCTTCCCATTCAACATACAAACAGACTGAATTACTGGTGCAGAACCAGGACCCACTGATTGATGTGTCCCTCTGTTGGTGAAGGAAGAATTCTCCCCCAACCCCAATCAAATCAAGGAACATTAAACAGACTTCCAAGATAACAGGGTGATTTGAGTTCGTGCATCTGGAAGTTACAAATATCTCTTCTGAAAAAATGCTAGAAAAGTACTATGGAAGAGTAATTTAAAACCAAAGAATAAAATGCTAGAGGCTAAAAGAAATCCACACAAATGTTTTAATCTGGCTATTTGATTGCCAGGTATCTGGACTACCTGTTGCCCTCTAATGCACAGGAGGCGGTTTCTACTTTTGCACTGGCAGAGTGCTGGGCACTCAGAGGGCTAAAGAGACAAGCTTGAGGAAATGAGACTTAGACACCTACAGTCTTTAACAAAGGCTGGCTCGGCTCTTCACAGCGTGCCTTCAGACACCTGTGGACTCTGTTGTGTTCTACATCTTTAAAACATGTGCTGTTCTTTATTCAGGGCATGGAGCCCTTCTGCCCAGCAAAAAATAGACACTCCCATGGCATCTTGGGAGAACCATAGAACTTAGGCTGCCCAAGGTTCTGCAATAAGAGCAAAATGAACCCTGGTTATCTGGCACTTGGGGTAGATCCAGCTTGGTTGATACTACCTTCCCTTTCCTAGAAGCATAAATTGCCAGTAGCACTTCTTTATCCATTAGTTCCAGAAGTGAAATCTATTTCCTCTAAATCCATCCTTTATATTACAATACTGTTCCTTATTCTCAGTCTAGTATTATCCACTACAAGACCTCTCCAATTCTCAATACTGTTGGAGTGTTTAAGGTGGGCTTGAAATTAGTGTAGCCTCCTCTGTACCAGCAGCCCTTGGGCAAAGTGAAAACGGAAGCAATTCATGTCATCCCCCCAAAAGTCCTTGGAAGGAGCCACTTCATCTCTATGGCAAGGAAATGTGAGTGAGGCTCAGAGAAAAGGGGAAAATGGCTCAATGGCCAGGAAACAAAGGTGTCACCCTACCGCAATGGCACTGCCTCAACATTGGTCTATTCAAGGAAGTCATTTCAGAAGAAGCAGGGAGCCAAATCCAGGTTAAAAGACAGATGATTCTACAACATTTCAACACAATTATTATTTTGACAGCCCACAGCTGAATAATTCTCCATCCTGCTGAGGCTCAGAAAATTTCTATGATGTGATGCAGTTCAAGCAAGTTGTAGTAATTTCTCACACATATCTGCCCCATCTGAAACTACTTCTTGGGCATAACCATACAACACATACTCCCAGGACTAAAGCAGGGATGTACTGGTAAGCCCCGTTAACATCTGAGGCAGTGAAGGTCCACAGAGATGGCCATCAGCTGTTTGGCACTGAATGTAACAGTGGGAGGAGAACCCTCCTCTGCACATCTATCTGGGTTCAGCCCAGCAGGCACCAAAGATGCTCAGATCAGCGTCCCATGCTTAGGTGACCAACACCCCAAAACACAGCTGAGAAGAGGGGTCTGGGTGAGTGAACAAACAAGACTGAAGAAACCAGCTGTGGGCAAAGGGCCAGGTAGGTGAAAAGGAGTGTGTTAAGAAAGGCAAAGAAGGTAAGAACCCATCCATACCTGTGGACACTGCTTTAGCGTTACCAAGCACTTCATGCTTGCCCACCTACTAAAATTCAGAGGCAGGGCGTGTTGACTCAGGCCTGTGGTCATTTTCTACCCCTTTCCTTCACACGTATCTCAGGCCTCCCACCCTCAGGATTAATGCATCGGATTCCTTTCCTCCATTATGTATGCCTCTACTCTGCCTTTATCTAAGTCTCTGGTTGTTTTTATAAACAACTTTGCAATAGATTCCAAATTCCAGAATTAAAAGTGTTATCCACTATCTTCAGGATAGTGGATGTGAAATTGTATAGAGCTAAAGGTTAGGTTTCATGTCCATGAAGACCAAAAATAGTTGTACCATTGAGTTGGGTGCTCTGTTTTGTTTTGTTTTGTTAAACATTGTTCCTCTGGCAGGCACGTTGGTGACCGCTACTGAAAACACAATCCCCGTGACCTCAATAAATAATGCCTCAAGTTTACAGATCACCTGCTAGGTGCAATTTAATAATGATTTGCCTGGTTAACCATTGCCCCAAGCCATCCACATCTAAGATCTAGAACCCTGAGAGCATGGGTTCTGAGACCCCACACGCACCTCTGTCCAAACATCAGCGTGGACTTGGTCTCGGCTTCATTGAAGACTGAAGGAGAACAGCAAATGACAATCGTCGTTCTACAGTTTCCACCGAGAGAATCCTGGAGAATCCGAGTCATCTTGCTGTCCCGGTATGGCACATGTGTTTTCTATTTAGGAAGAGAAGGAGTATTGGTTTTGACAGCCCATTCAAAGAAAAACTACAGAAGCCAGCAAGCCAAACTTAGAAACATGTGGGATAAGGATTTGCAGCCAGGTCACCGGATCTTGCCAAAGAATGTCCATTCCGTGACCCATGTCATAGGAGGTTAGCATCACCATTCACGCTTTCTAGTGCAGTGGGTCTCGCAGCAACAGGCACCCCAGCCAGGAATCCCTCTACTCTCTTGCAAAGTGGAAAACGAATGAATGGCCGGGATATATGGCAGAGAGAATACACAAATCCCAAAGGCAGCTTCCCATAATACTATTTAATAGACGGTGACAGGATTACTTACTGTCCCTTCTGCCAAGGCAGAGATCACATTTCCAAGAGCAGACAGAGACTTGTTGATATTTTTAGCTTCATCGAGAACAGCTCCCTCGGCACCAGTTTTGCTGACCTACCAAAGAACAGAAAAAGCCGTGAGGACAAATGAGAGAGCACAAAGCAGAAAGCCCAACTCACAGAGGGAAAGTAGGCAGGCCCTCCAGGGAACTGTCCAGGGAACGACAGTAGGTAGGAACCACCCGGATCCCGCTGTCCCTGGAGCCAGAAGCTGAGGTCTCTCCTGCTGTCATTTTCCTCTCAATTGGGTTTTAGTGGAAGGGCTGAGATGCCTCAAGGGGGGAAACTGGAGCTACTTCCCGGGGAGACATCCATCCAGGAAAACCAGGGTCCACAAGTGTTGTCACCGTAATGAGCTGAGGCCTGGGGGCCTAGCCACAGCCTCCCAGTCAGGTGGGGTCTGGTGGGGCATAGTGAAGAAAATGTTTATAAGCTCCAGTCTCAGGCAAAGGACTGAAAAGATGGGAGGGGGCGTTATGACTTTAGACCTTCTCTAGTTGTTTCTGCAGCAAGGGGAAAGAGAGTGGAAGGGCAAAGGAAGGAAAGAAGGGGTATCTAAAAAGGCTTGAGGAGACGTGAAAAGACGAGAACGTGTGTGTGTTATACTGTAAATTTGCTTTTTCTTCTCCCTCCATGCCCAGTGCCTCCTCTGCTGTCTTAGTACAGATCATTTCACATTTACAGCATTTACTCCACAGACAGCGGGTTATAAACGCTGCCGATTTTTTTTTTAAGGAGGGGAGGGGATTTGGTAAGATTTGTCCTAGTTGCCTAGGCAAAAGCTGAGTAAACAGCTGTTCTCTTAAAAATAAATAAATAAAAAAAGGAAAGAGGAGAAATAACTTTAAACGGAACAAGATGGATTAAAATACATACAAAGGAGAGCCCATCTCACCCCACCCCAATAACAGAGGGGAATGTTTGTCCAGGGGCAGGGTTCTGAAAATAGGCCAGACTTTTGCCCCAGAACCATGGAGAGCAGCTTGTTTACAGACAGACATCATGGAATACAGGGCACAAAAAGCAGCAGCCTATTACAGGAGTTTTTAAGTGATCTCTAATTTGACAATCTTAACTCCATGAAATATTCGCAGCAAGGCTATCTATCAGCTTCCTTTGGCAGGCAAGGACGATGAGCTCACTGCCAGCCTAAGGGAAGGATGGCCCTTTGAAGTAATGGGAACAAAAGCCCAGGGCTCTGTTCTCAAGACAGTACATTCATACAGACTCATCTAGGGAAAAGGAAAACAAACACAAACAACAACAAAACTTAGAAGGAACACTTGAAATAACCTCCTAAGTACCATTAGCAAGAAGCACCCAATTGTCAGCAAGAGGCAGCTGCCAGGTGTATTTCAGCCCTAAACAACTCATCTTCACAAGGCCTTCTGTACCAGCCTGTACCCAGTAGGGCAGTCAAGTTGGTGGTCAGTCTAGAACTGAACAATGTGCTCCCTTGATCCTGAGGAGGAACTGAGAACATGGCCAGCTCACACTCACAACAATGAGATGCCCAGCCAGAAATATGCGATGCTTTCCCGATTGGAACAAAGGCAAGAAAGAGGACAATTCCCAAACAATGACTCACGTAGATGTTTGTGGCCATGGTTAGGAGCTTAGAGGTGTGAGGCGGTGACAATCACCTGCACAGCTAGAAAAACTGACTGAGCTTCAAGGCCAGCCCTGATGAGGACCAGCTGATGTCACAAACAGGCATTGTGCATACGAACTGGCTCTGTGATGGTGCCTAAAGGGGTTGTGCCCTACCTGAGCGTGGCAGTGGGAACATCCCCTGGGGCAGTGGAGGGGGCTGAGAAGGGAAGAGTGGTGATTCCGGATATGGTATTAGCTAGTGCCTGCGGGCACACAACAGAGTACAGTTGCAGAAAGAGGGTCACAATGAGACCAAAGAAGGCTTCACAACCCGGAGGAACCAGTCCCTCATGGGAGACCTGTTGCTTCAGACCCACTGCCAGTAGAACAGGAACAGTGGCAGAGCCCAGACTCCAGACCCTTCCTCAGCAAGGCAAAGCTGCAGAAGCAGGGCCACCATGCTCCAGGGGTAGAGCCCTTCCTAGCCTACTGGCGTCCACACAACGGGTGGGCTGCTATCATCCTAAGAACACCCTTCCCACCTTTGTGCAGCTGCCTCAACAGGCTAAGACGTACTTACACCTGCTGAATGCCATCAGCTACAAGCCTTGAAGCACATGCCTCTGACCCAAACAGGGGTCTTTCGGACCAGAGAAGAAAATGAGAAAGCAAAGAAACTTGACAATACCATGCCTCAACATTTTAAACCTCTTTAAAAACCAAGAAGTAAAAGGAACAAAAATACAACTGTATGCTTGAGCAAATAATAGGGGGAAATTACAGACAATCTAAATAAGAACCAATTACCTTTTCGCTCCCAGCCAAATCAACCAAATACAGCTTCCCACTGAGTTTTTTTTCAGTCTCCACATTCTCTTGTTTAATGTTAATCAGGAAGATACTGTGACTCCTAGAGCTGTGTTCATTCATGTCTGAAAAGAAAGACTGGTTTATTGCCCTACAGAGAACAAGTGAGCATAGGTAGCAAACCTCAGGTCTTTGGAGCTCAACCAATCAGGTCACTCAGAATGTATCTGAGGCCAGCATTTCTAATTTTAAAAGGAGAAAATATATAAATAAAAACCCACTCATTCTAGAGATGACGGATTTACAATGTCTTCACGTAACAAAGGAATTAACCTCACCCTCTAGTTGAGCAATTTAAAGTATTATCTCAGGGTCTGCAAGAAGCCCTATACCTCATACCCTACACTAATCTCACCCACCGAGAAGCCCACAGCTTCTTGCTGGTCCTGCGGAAACTCTCGGACTTTTTCACACGTAGTAGCTGATTCAGTTTGTCCTACTCATGTGTGTAGCTTTGGCTTACCAGGACCACCACAAACTTCCTTCAAGGAAGAAGAGGAAGACACACACCTCCATAAGCCATGTTAAACACACAGAGGCCTCACAGAGTAAGTGTGCTTCACTAGGTCGGGGTGCAGGGAAAGTACTTCCTTTTCCACCAGAGCCCGACAAATGTCCCATTCAACTTTCACGATCCCTCAAAAAGCGTCTTACCAGGTTGTTCCTAAAACACTCTGAAGCTTCCCATTTTTAAAAGTCACAAATAAATACATTTAGCAGCATTGCATGTTCCAAAGCAGCATGTAAAGAGCATTTGTTTCTATACATTACTAACAATTCCTGACCTGAAAAATTTGAAAAATGATCTATTACAATAGCAATAGAAAGGATAAAATATAAATAAACCGAAAGAAAAATAACGGATGTTTAGACAAAAGCTACAAAGTATTGCCTAAAAAATATTAAAGCAAATACAGATGAATGGAAACATAACCCATGATCATTCATTAAAAAATTAAATAGCATTAAGAGGTCGAAATTGGGGCTGGAGAAATGGCTCAGAGGTTAAGAGCGCTGGCTACTCTTTCAAGGGTCCTGAGTTCAATTCCCAGCAATATGTGTGGTGGGTGGCTCACAACCATCTATAATGCCATTTGGTGTTCTCTTCCGGTGAGAAGACATACATGCAGGCAGAACACTTATAAATAGAAAATAAATAATACAAATTTAAAAAAAAGAGGTCAAAATTGGGGCTGAGGAAATGACTTGAAAAGTTGAAGCTTTGCTATAGAAGCAGAAGTTTGGAGTTTGGACTCTTGGAAGCCCTGTGAAAGCTGGGCAGGCATGACGGCTATCCGTAATCCTAGTGCTGGGGAGAGGCAGAGACAGAGGCAGAGACAGGAGAAGGCCCAGAGTTAGCTGGCTAGCTAGACTAGCTGGAACTGGAAAGTTCTGTGTCAGTGAGAAAGTCTGCCTCCATAAAAATAAAATGTCAAGATCAAGCCAAAGAGCTGTCCACCATCAACTTCGGGCCACACACACACACACACACAAAGCATGCACACATGCACAGGTACCTGCCCATATGTGATCCTGCTCACACACACCACACATGCAAACACATTAAAACATATGTAAATATTGGTCAAAATACTCCATGCAATACAACTGTATCAAAATCTCAATGATATTTTCTACAGAAAGGGAAAAAAAAATCTACCTAAAATTTTAGAATTCTACAGAACCTCACAGCATCCTGAACGGCCCAGCTGATCTGGAAAATGAAAACAGGAACTGGGGGGCTGACACAGCCAGTGAAGCAGCTGCTGCAAGGGTATGAGCTGGGGAAGGTCTCAGGTCTCTGCTGGGGAAGAGGCAGCATTGTGGAGATGCATGATGAGATGTTACCCACAATGCAAATGGACTTTTAACAGCAGAGCACTGTTAAATACACTTCCCGCACTAAAACAGAAACACGACTCAGTGGGTAAGTCAGGATGCTCGCTGTCAAGCCTGACATCCATGTTCAATTTCTAGGGGCCCACATGTGAGGAAGAACCCACTCGCAAAAGCTGTCCTCTAATGTCCACATGCACCTTTACACAACCGTGCACACAGGCACACACACACACACAAATAAATTAAAAACCCTGGCAGAATAAGAACACTAATACTATCCTAGATGCTCAGCTCTGAAGCTGGCAGCCGATTCTGGTACACCGTGAACAACTCACAACTAACAGCTTAGGAAACTCAGTGAGAGAGTTTCGTGTGCATTCGGGTTTCAGGCAGAGGGAACCCATGTTTCCTACACTCTACGAGAGCCTAGGTCAGCTCTGAAAACTGCCAGGTACATGAGTGTCCTCTGACAAGCCATGGGGTGGGGAAGAGGCTAAGAATTTCAGTTCTCAGTCACAGAACTGGAGCCCATCCACAGAGGAGCATCAGACCAGGCTCTTATAGGAATGTAGACCGGTCATCAGCTACTGCCTGAGTCTCTCCACACAGTACCTTCACTCCTTTCCTCGGCGGCAGGCTTCACTAGGGGCAGCTGCCAGGCTTAGAGAGTTCTCCTGACACTTGGTCAGGCCTGGCTCCCTAGCTTCAGCAGCACATCGCATCTTCCTCAGCATCAGAACCCAGAACGTGGATGCCCTGCCCTGCCCGCACACCCTCTCCTGATTTCTGTTTCCTCCTCAAAGCTAGAAATTCTTAGTTCTTTCAGCTCTGTCCGAAATCATACTCCTTTATCCACATCGCTCTGATAAAAGATAGTGCTAGCTCTTCAAGGAGCCCCTGCTGCTCTAATACAGACGTGGAACTCCCTGAGACGTGAGCCATGTGCAGAAGTCGCCTGGCACATTAGCGTTTGGGAGTGTCTGCTGTGAGCATGTGTTTGAGGGACTTTGCTCTAACTCCCTCCTTGCACTTGGTAGAACGCCAGTGGTTTTTCCATGTTCGACATTACTTTTCAGGACCTCTGAGTACTCCATGCAGTCACGCTGCACGTGGGCCAGAGTCTGTCTGCTGCCTTCCCATGCAAGCGTCACATGTGCCTCCTTGCCCGGCCATCCTGCACACAGGGCAGACACTGGTGTTCTACGTGATGGTGTACACGTCACCACGTCACTTACTTGTTACAGCCACATGTCGGTTTGCTTTGCCTTCATCTATCACATCCATGACCTCCTCTGGGCTTGACACAAACCTCTCGGTACATCCCTGCAAGAGTGAAAAGCAGGTCAGGCTGGCCACTGCAACAGAAAGCAACAGCATTTCAAAGCAGCTAAACAGCTTTTTTTTTTTTTTCCCTAAAGGTACAGACAAACAGAGAGGCTGCAATGCTGACCAAGAGTGTTTCTGCCTTGCCTGGGGCTTGGATTCTACATTAAAGAAAAGCATGAGCTAGCCCTGGGAAAACTGGATGTAAAGCTGGAGGAAAAGCCTTTTAAGCTTGTGTTCATACCCTGTAGCAATGCTTTCAGTAGGCAGAAATTAAAGGAAGAATAGCTATGAGAGGAGAAGAAATGAGGAAGGTACTTCCTCAGCTTCCATCATTTCATTCCAGCCACCATGCTACAACAGACATCCGCTGCGGTACAAAGCATAAACCATTGCATTCAATCCCAAAACCTCTTTAAAAGGAGCAATACTATATAGTAATATTTACATAACAGCTTTCATAAAGAGGGCTGGGTATACTAGTTCATAGCTTATACAGGAAGCACTGGGTTAGATCCTCGGTGTATATATATATATATAATTCACAAACAGGAAAGCTACAATACAAAAGAAGCTGAGTGTTGATTTCTATAGCCACATCCATGATATAAGGCTCAGGGTTAACGATGCTTTTTGGATACTCTTTATAACATCTCATATAATAAGTATTTGGACAGAGACTAGAGAAATTAGCTGCATCAACACAAGTCTTCTCATACCTTTACATAGGGGACTCTGTTTTTATCTTCATGAACAGCCAAGTTGGTCTTGGATACTGTAGTGACAAAAATGATGGTATGCAAAGAAGAAAAGGAAAGTTAAAAATCCTGTGTTGTAAGAAGAATAGTGATGGTTAAAAAAAAAAAAAAAGAATAGGCAAGCCTAATCCTTTCCAATTTGCAAGTTTAAGCTGTAGCTGAGAAGAGCTCACAGCCTGAAGGCAAACATCACTCTAAGTTTCCATCAGCTGTCCAGGCAGAAGTGCCCTAACTCAGCTCAACCCCCCCTGAACTTCAATTATCAAGCAAACAGCCAAATTCAGGTGCAACTTACCATCAAGCAAGTCTCTTATTTTGTCCAAGTAGATCTCAAAATAGGAAACCTAGTAAAAGACAAATTGAAATTGGAATAGAAATACCATTATCACATTTCCAAAACATCGCTATTAAACTCACAAAAGCTATTGCTGTGGCTGAGAAGACCCCAAGTAGCAGGTCAGAGTCCTGAGCACTGAGCTACTGCCAGCCCTCACGTGTTTCTTCCTGCTTGGCCCTGTGATCTGCCCATCTGCCAAACATGGACCACTCGCTAGCTCCATGCTCTGGCTCCTCTGGTCTCCATCCAGGTGTTCCTTACATGAGATGCTAGACAGACTCTTACAAGAGGACTCAGTTCTGCCTTAGCTGAATACCAAGCAAATGCCCGTGTGTGGTAATAGCCACGAGAGAAGGCATCCTGAACAGGTGTTGCGCCAACATAGTAGACCTCACCTGACTGCGTGATGCCACAGCCTTGTCAGATCCATGCAAACAAAGCTTACACATTAATATGAAGGAAGCAAGGAGAGTTTAATTGAGGATGCTGGGAACTCCAGGAGCTCAGAAAGATACCTGGGAGAGTACTGATGAAGGGACTAGCTTTGGAGTCTGTGAAGGGTTGGAACAAACGGGGTTGAATAAAGACAACTGGCCAAGTGTGGGGGCATATGCCTATAATCCCGGGTCAGAAGGCTGAGTGAAAGGATTGTCAGAAATCTAAAGCCAGCCAGGGCTACAGAGTGATAATCTTTCTCAAAAACCAAAACGAAGCAAAAGACTATAGAAGGAAAAGGAAGCCTTCAAATAATTATCCTCAAACTTCAGCCCAACCCCAGTCATATCAATATCAGCTACAGAATTATGGAACCCTGAAAACTACTGCAATCCTACTGAATCAGAGTCTCAGACACCAGAACCCAGAATTCCCAGGTGACTGGTCTGGTAGCTGAAGTCATGAGATGCTTAAACTAAGAATGAGATCTGAGGAGTGTAATGTACACATAGCCTCAATTTCCTGATCTGGCAGATGAAGCCATCAGTCTTTAAGAAGTGAAAATTTCTTTCCAGGCTTTTCCACACTGTTTATATCTGACTCTTTTCTCCCACATAAACTTGCCATAATACCCACTAGCATCTTTGAAATATAAATAAGAGAACTGGACAAAAAAAAATATAGTGATCCACATCAATTGTAGCAGTCCCAAAAGATCATATTGCCTAGTGATCTATGATGCTTACAGAATGATAAAACTGTCTTACAACACATTTCTCAGGATATATCCCATCATCAGGCCAGCCATGAGTGTAGCCGTACAGTTGTAAAGCTGGGCTGTGCCTGTCAGAGGAAACTTTAGGACGGGACCAACCCTACCTCTGGTTTGGGAACCCTGAAGACTCCTCTACCCTGGCACTAATCTTTATTCTGACTCAGCCCTGGCTTATCAGCTTTCGTGCACTGTCACCTGGAACCCCCCCCCCCACCTCCCCAGTTCCAGGCAGCTTTGCAATCACTGCTTTGACATCTAGTACCTGGCACCTGCTCCTGGCTACCTGTACCTCTAACACCACCTGTCTGTTCATCTGCCAAACTCCTCATTCCCATCTCTCTGGACACTCCTACCTGACGTTCAGAAGTCTCTCCTCTCAGTTCTTTGTTTCTTTTGGTTTGCTCTGATTGTCTAGAGTTTTTCTTCTGGGGCTTGAACCCAGGGTCTCATGTATGGAAGGCCTCACTCTACCACTGGACTATACCACCAGCCCTTGACTGTTCTCTCTAATCTTTCAAGTGGCTACATTCCCACTGACCAGTCCTCAAAGCCCAATTTTAGTCCCCTCTAACCAGGCTTTCCCTGCAGCCAGCCTTAGGGTGGTGCCAAGCAATTTGAATTCATGATTGTCTGATTGCCATTAAGAATTTTTACCACCTCTGAGATTTTTCTTAAATGTGTTTCATGCATGTATACGATGCATATTCACCTCTCAGCTTTGGTGATCCCAAACATGTGATTTTACTTCCACAAATTACAGAGAAAATTAATTACATCTAAAAAGCAGTCCTGAATCCTGCACTGCCAAGCCTGGCAATTAAATTCCTGTTCCTGTTTAATACAAGCTAAAACGGAATTCTGATTTATTAATTTAGGCTTCTGTTAGGTGTCAAAATTCATTTTGTTAATTCAAATGCTTTGTGAGAGCAGGCAGAAGGAAAACCAATAGGCATTGTTCAGGGGAAACAACAGCATGATCAGAAATAATGTTCAAAACCTTTGTGGGATGCTTTAAGGAGCAGATTTTCAATATTGCCTTAACCAGGCCTCTTTTTGTTTAGCCTGATAGCATGTAAGTTCAGAATGCAGAGTCCACACAGATAACTTGTTCACTTACAATTCTTTTCAGTTATATTTTATTAACTCTGTATCCCAGCTGTATCCCGCTCCCTCATTCCCTCCCAATCCCACCCTCCCACTTACAATTCCTATTAATAGCAAAGCAAGTTCAACTAGAAAATGCACAGTGGGAGCCTACACTGTGAGATTTAACTGTAGAGACTGAAGGAATATTCTTCCCCTCCTCCTACCACCTCATGCCAGCGCCGTTCTTAATCATAATAAGATTCTGACACAAGACACTATTTCCAGGGCAGTAATTGGTTTAACATCTTATTCAGGATTATCACTTAAGACCGCTATGGTAGTTTAAAGTGTGTCAGCATAAACAGCCTTAAAGAAGCACTAAGCTTCTAAATCTTGATCCCATCAATGTAACAAGCTCTGTATCCTCAGACGTAAGGGAACCTGGCTAGGTTCGAAGAAGCAAGCTTTCAGCAACAAAGAGACAGGATGTAACTCATAATTCTGCAAACAGCAGAATTATGGCTTTTTGAAATGTTAATTTAGGAATAGTTTGTTGTAGAAATAAATAAGAGGAGAGATTTAGCATTTGTGATTGCTGCACTTATTTATTTTGTGTGGGTGTTGGGAGGGCCCGAGGCCTGGTGCGCATGTGGAGAAAAACTTGTGGGAGTCAGTTCTCTTCTTTCACATGTGGTGCTCAGGGAGTAAACTTGGCTTGTCAGGCTTGGTGGCAAATGCTTGTACCCACTGAACCATCTCGCCAACCCAGAAGGAAGAAAGGTACCAAGTATCAGTTGGTGCTGAGACCTATTTGTAACTTGGATCATCTGTCTGAATTTCAGCTCCCGCATCACTAACCCCACTGACTCGTGTGCACTAAGGTTCAAGCCTTCAGGACAGTCTTCCCACTCACCATCCACTCCTCACAGCCTTTCTCCTTCCTGCCCTTCAACCCCTCTGCCCTCAGAGATGGAGAAGCAGACATTGTGTGTATCTGGGAACACAGAAGCAGGGCAGGGAGTGCTCTAGGCTAGCCAGTCATCTCCTTCCCAGGAGAATGCAGGATTGGAAAGATGGGAACCTTCAACAAGGGGCTGCATGATGCCTAGACCCTCCCCAAAGAAACAGGGAGAGGTAATCCAGAACAAAACAGGCTAGAGATGGTGGGAAAGAGTAGTGATGCAAAGTAAGCTTGTTGGGGGGGGGGGGGTGGAAATAGTAAAGATTTACATAAAGCCGATAATTATACAATTGGAGAATATACTAAACTCCACAAAATTATATGTTTTTAAAGGATCAATTTTATGCCATATGAATTCTATCTTTTTTATTTTTTTTAACTTAAAAAGAAAATCTAGGGCTGGAATTCCCTGATCTCCACAGCCTGTTCCACACCGGCCACACAGTCACTACCTTATGATGTGTCTCTCATCATAAACAAGTAGCCTTCTGGAATTTACAAGTAAGTTCAAATTTTATGATTCAGTAGAAACAATAATAGAGTAGAGGACTCCCTTAAATTCAAATTTAAGCAAGAGTAGCATTTCTGGGTTAAAATAAAATAATAACAAAGAGGAAGAGAAAAAAAGGCAAGAGAATACCCTCCCAAGACTTCTCAAAGGGGAATGAATGGAAGTTGGGGTGTGCATTCCCTTTAAGAGTCACAGTATGTAAGACAGCATTTGAACTTGTAATATGTTTAGCACTGGCCAAAAAAGTATTTTCCAAGTTTGTTCTGCCATATAATGCTGTTCTCTGGCAGCTTCCCTATTGGTAGCACAGGGGATTGTGTTCCCTGAAACTCACATTGGGGAATGCTGTCCTAACCCCCAGATAGACATATTCCTGCACTATCTTCAGAAACATATAGGGAAAGGGGGAGAATCTAGGCGATGAGTAGGATGAATCCATCCTGGGCCTTGTATTTTCTTTACATTCCTATTTCAAGCAAACCATTCCAAAAGCTTAGTACTGACCTAAATCATTAACCCACCATAGAATCTGCTTCCTACAGAATGACACTTGAACTAAAAGAAACCACGTTGTACATCTATTTAAAAGGAGAAAGACTGAGAAACATCGCTTGGGGCCTAGTGTCCTGTCTTGTTCTTAGTTAAAAGTACTTACCTTGATATGAAACTCCAGGTTCTCATCCATCGAATAGATGTGATCAAAAATATCGTGTGCAATCCTCGGTATAATACCCATAAGCTGAGGGTCATGCAACTTCCCCTATGAGTGAAAAATACAAACACAAGCAGTCAAAGGAGTGTTGGGAAATGCACGGGAGAGGAACTGGAGTCATCCTTTTTCAAATAATGTCATTGCGTCTGTAAAATCCAAGCAGACTGTGTGGGTCATGTCTGGATCCCGTGCAACAACCACAAGTTTCTAGAATGATTTGTGTGGAAGGTAGAAGTGGACATTAGTCCTGGCTCAATCCAGGGCTTCTTAAATAGAATGTACAAACAGGAAGCAACCACACAAAGGCTGTTGGCTCCCTGGGGATTTCCTGATAACTCAACGTGTTCCCCCTTGTATCCAGCAGAGGGCCTATCCTGGCCTATCCAGGCCTGCCATCTCCTGCTCCGTGCAAATTTACACAAGCAGTGAAACGGTAAAAAGGAAGGTGAGCAGGTTTTAGTTTAACTTGTAATATTTAGAACTTGGCCAGAAACAAATCCAGATAAGCTAATGCCAAATAAAATCACATTAAGAATGGACAGACTTAATCACTGTTGAAAACTTTCTAAAATCCTTACTCTCAAAGTGTTCTCTTCAGGATCTCTTTGCAGACCAGCCAAGAAAATCCATTCCATTGATCACTTTTTGAAATCTATAATTCTCAGCCTGAGTTGTTCTATTTCTTTTTACTCCTTTTAATAATTAAATATACTTGCAGGGTATTTTCATTTTCCTTTTCCCCACTTTTACTTCTTTTACCTAGTAGGTAGAGGGATGAATACTCTTTGAACATTACTTAATTCACTTTTAATGCCCAGAATTTCTTTTTCTATCTATGAAGACTCTAAAGATAGGCCACGAGTATGGAGATGTGGAGGGCCCTGGAATCACTCCCTATGAGAGGAAATGGGAAAGGCAATATCCTCCAAGTCCTACTGAAGGGATTCTGAAGTACTTACAGCCTTGGCCTCAGTGTGGCCTTAAGGTACACAACTACATCGAATCTTCTCTTAATCCCCCAGTCAAATGACTATTCAAGTCCTCTCCCATGTGGTAAGCAACACATCTGCCATGAACACAGCTTATAGGTCTACAGAGATGGTCTACCTGAAGTTTTTAGACTTCTAGGAAGTTATAAACCTCTAGGAACAGTAACACAAAAGCCAGTGTTCTCCTGGGTATGGATATGCCCAACAACTTTTACAACTTCAACCCAGACACCTGGCCCAGTGCCTTGAAAGCCAACTTTGTTTTTTCCTCAATCATCTCTTCCCTTCAGATCTTCATCACACAGTGCCCTCCTAAAAGGAACCTCCAAGTCAAGATTTGAGTTTCCAAGTGCAAAAAGCTCCCATGGACAGAGGCATTAAAGACGTGCCACCAAGCACTTGTTGCCACAATTTCTCAGCACATCTGACTCCTGACTTCCTGCTCTATTGATAGCAATAGGAATGCAGAACTTGGAAACGCCTGGCTACTCTCATATCTGGCTATTCTGGCATGCTGCTCTCTCCTATCAAGAACAATCAATCAGATGACGTGTTTACATTCTATTTTAGTTTGGTTCTAGACACACTAAAAATAGAGTTGGCCTAACACTTGGTAGACTTAGCAAAGTGCTTTCTGCATAAAATTAGTGTAGAGTTGGATTCAATAGAATACAACAGGTGTTCCCTGGCATGGGAGAAACTCACTACATGTTAGCACTGCAACGTTCAGCTCCCAACAGGCCCTCACTAAGCTGGGGTGGGGCTGGCTTGACCTAAGATGTCATAAGATAATGCTCTACTCCAACCATATGTTATTGTAGAAAAACAGCCCCAAATACCTGAGAGTCAGGGTTTCAACCCTTGATCACATTTAAATCACACAGGCCCATCATAAACACGAACAAGACAGACCACAGCCAGGAATCCTACACTGCAGAAACTATCTGCAAAAATGATTCCTATGATAAAAAGACAGATTTTTCTTCCAGTTAAATTTCACTGTCCAACTCAGCCAATCAAAAGTCTCTTCTACCCAAACCTCTAGGGCTCTTGAATAATCCACGATAACCCTTTAGCTTCTTCTCAGTGGCGACAGCCAGAGAATAACTGGTAATCTAAGAGTCATTAATAATTGATTCAAATGTGTTTTCCTAGGTGGTTCTCTTCCAACAGACCATCTCTTATTGACTCCTGACTTAAAACTAGACTTCTAAAATAACCTGGGGCAGGGAGTGTGATATTAAATAGTATGCATGTGGTATGGCAAATGTATATGCACATGTGGAACAGAAGTGTGGCGTATGACAGGGTATAATGTATGTGAGATATGTGTCTATTTGCTGTGGCGCGGTGTGAAGAGAGATTTATAATATGAGGGGGTGGGTATAATGGCTATGTGTGAGATACATATATGAAGAGGGTGTCTGAAGGGTATATGTTCTGTCTGTGTGGTGTATATGGAATGTGTGGGTGGCATTTTTATAATCAGGTGAAGTACCCCTGCTCCAGATGAAACATACATGCAGAGATATAATGGGACCACCAGGCTATGAACAGAGGTGAATTCAGTGAACAGAAAAGCTCTTCCCGCTGAGGTAGTAGAGATGGGTTCCTTGGGAGACCTTAGGGTGGGCA
This sequence comes from Psammomys obesus, assembly GCF_907164565.1. Lineage (NCBI taxonomy): Eukaryota > Metazoa > Chordata > Mammalia > Rodentia > Muridae > Psammomys > Psammomys obesus. The sequence goes on from NW_026585895.1 coordinate 33,083,517, forward strand.
GGATGGTTGAGATCTAGGCTGAACAGAGGCTGTGGGCAACAGGGGTGAGCTGACAGCAGCAGAAATGGGAACTGAGACCGGGAATGCCCTCTCAGAGACAGCCACTGAATCATCTCTTCGGGATAAGACAGGCACAGGAGAGAGGGATGAGCTGCTGTCTATTGTTCCTCCAAGGGAGTAAACAGAAGAAATGCTTTACAGCTGTGTTCTGTATGGTTCTCTTCAGAAACATGCCCAACTGCATACAGCCTTCCTTGAGCAGGTACGAAAGGAGAAACAAGACACGGTCCCCTGGGCACTCAACAAGACTCTCTTTGTTCTCTGCCAGTGGCCTCCTTGACTTCAATGGTTTCCTCTGACACCATAGATGGAAAAGCAAGAAGCCTGTAGCATGTGAGAGCATGCATTCTTCATTTTGCTCAGGATCATTAGGCAGATTTGCCAAGTGGCTTGAAAGACTAAACCATACCTGTGGCCTCCAGATGTCCCTCTAAACAGAAAAAAAACAAAAAATCACCAGGTGTCTCCAGCAGTCTCTCTCAGCGTGCTGAAGAGGACCACTAGTGCTTGAACCAAGGAACAACCCTTCCAAGCATCACACCAAGCGATGAGACAAATCCACCCTCGGTCTGTCTGCAGCAGCAGCCAGCATCCACTCTACCAACCTGCATGTTCTTCTAATAAGTCCACCTTGCATAATGGTGCCTATCATCCTCAGGACCAATACTGCCCGGTGAGTGCTATTTTACCTAAAAATCCCCCTTCAATGCAGCATCATGAGGAGTTAGTCTTTCCAGTTTACGGACGATTATGCATTGTTCTCTTAAACAGAAGATAAAGGTAACACCACTCTGGGTGCCAGACCCAAAATTTGGAGATTAAAAAAAAAAAAAAAAAAAAAAAAAAAACACGTTAAAATGTGACAGCCTGTTCACTTGGAAGTTAACATCCCCTCTAAATGCCTTTTGAAAGATCACTGTGTGTATATAACTAAATATATAAAACCCTCCGTTTGGAAGACAACCCCTGCAGAGCGTTTCTTATTTAACTACGTTCCAGGGTCCTGAATTTCTGTTTGCTACCTTCTCTAACTTCAGCCCGCAGCAATCCATTCCCTCTGGCTTCCTCTAAATAGAGCTCTCCCTTCCTCTGGCTCATCAGTGCCCACAGAGGAATGGGACCCAGCACGGGGCTGCGTGACTCAGAGACTGAGCCAGCTCCTTCCCAAGGCAGGCAGAAGTCACAACAAAGAGAAGCAACCCATGACAAATGACAAATACGCATCGGTGACGGAATTTGGGGAACTCAGATGAGACCAGCGTGGAATCCGGCTCCTTTCAGGTCCCTCAGGAGTGTGCTCAAGGCAGGTTGTGTCGAATTTACACTGCAATACACCAAAAGCCCAAGAGCCTTTAATTTTACAAAGTGTTGCCAGAGCAGAACAGGACTGGCACCTGTCTTCCCTGTCACCTACACCTACTTCTACAAAGTCTTCCTCTGCATGGGAGTCTCTCTCAATGGCTACAATTTTTAAGTCTCTGACATTTAGCAAACCCTTTACATTTCTAAACGATAAATTAATCCCAAAGTTTAGAATTCATTCTTGTAAGCATTCCCTCATAGTTTGGGAGATTTAAATTAGGAAAGGGCTTTTTCTTTCATGTTACATATGCCTCACTAATCTTCCAAAACCTAAAAATTGACGGGTTCCCTCTTGGCATCCCAAATGAACATGCTCTCTCTCCTTCTCCCTCTCCGTCTGCTCTGTCAGTCTTCCCATCCTCTGTCTTCAGATGAAGGGGGGCTGGAAAAGTATACAACTGCAACTTCACTAGTGCCTGCAGGGTCAAGGGCCTGCGGCCCCTTAAGAGAGAGGAAGATGAGGGGTCGCAATGGGGCATGGAGACACCAAGGCCATATCTTCTGGAATGCATGCTTGGGCTGTGAGGTGTGAGACAACCGGCTGACGTAGTCTGTGTATTGGGCAATTGTCCCGATGGAGAAAAGGTGGCAAATGAGCCTCATGTTTCTTTAATGTGCACCGTTCCCAAACCACTTTGTCTTCTGCAAAATGGGCAAAAGAAAGTCAACACCACACGGGAACGAGATTCCCCGGCACCCCCCCCCACCCCCCGCACTCAAATCAGTACCCAGAACATCAGAGCTCCGAAGATTTTAGCCTCCTGCCTTTGAAATATCCTCTTCAATAGGAATGATTCATGAGCTAAATCTATTCTGCAGCAGCGGTCTCAGTGCTGGTCCCAGGAGGGATTCATAAATGAAAAATCCTTAGCTTCAAGGATTAAGGATTCATCCTACCCTGCTGCTTCTGAGCTGAATTCTCCAAACTCTCTCTGTGGTGCTGTTTCTCTCCTCTGTGAGGTGGGCCTAGCTTTTAGACCAGTGGTGGTCACCCTTGCTAATTCTGTGGCCCTTTAACACAGTTGCGCGTGTTGCAGTGGCCCCCAACTACTTCGTAACTGTAATTTTGCTACCATTGTGAACCGTAAAGCAAATATCTGGTATGCAGGGTATCTGATCTGTGACCCCTAAAGAGGTCTCCACCCAGAGGTTAAGAACAACTGTTTTAGACAAATTATCCAGTACAACAGGCCTTCAGAAGTTCCTGCTTAGATATACAGATAGATTAGATAGATAGATAGATAGATAGATAGATAGATAGATAGATAGATAG
>NW_026585895.1:33086221-33145194 GCF_907164565.1 Psammomys obesus
TAGATAGATAGATAGATAGATAGATAGATAGATAGATAGATAGATAGATAGACAAAACAGAAAAAGAGGCACTAAAGAGTTCCTGTTTGAAAGACAGTTTAAAACCATCAAGTTCCACAGTTAAAGCATGAGTGGGGCCACCCCTCCCAGTGCTTACCCAGGCCTGGTATGTACTTTACCAGTTCACATTAGAAGGCACATGTCGGTTCCTACTCATTCTGGTTGTGGGCAAAGTGCACCAGGGCCTACCAGAGAATCCAGCCACACACACATAGAGTGGGCCGAGCTGCCACACTGGTACCGTTGTAACAAATACTTTATGGGGCCTCTTCTCAGTGACAGCCACTGTTATACATATTAACAAAAAGATGGACGAGGGCTAGGAGCATAGCTCAGGGGCAAGGCACTTGCTTAGGGTTCATAAGGCTCTGGGTTCAAGCCCAAGCTATGAAAATAAAGAAAAAATAAAATAAAAAAGGTAAACAAGACAGCGAGGCATGATGGAGCACGCCTTTAATCCCTCCAGCCCTCAGGAGACATAGAAAGGCAGATCTTGTGTGTTCAAGGCTAGCTTGGTCTACAAAGAGAGCTGGGACAGAGAAACCCTGTCTTGAAAACCCAAAAGAGAGAAAGGAAGAAAATAAATAAATAAACAAACAAGACAATGAAAATTTCTGCTCTAGAAAATTGTAGCTTCTGCTATCCTAAAATTCACCCAGTGCTGCAAAATATTCAGTGTTAAATCTAAGAAGATGGAAAAACAAGAATCATGAAAAAAAATTAGAATTGTGTGAGCTCATACCATATCCCATTTTTAAGAGTTTCATCAGCATAAACAGACATCACGCAAGTCAAATAAAAGTGTATCTATCTGTAGGCTAAATTAGGTCTAAAACCCAGTCTCTTTAAGTCTCTGACCTACAGGGTTTTGCTTTGTTTTGTTTTACTTTTAGTTTATTCTAAAGAGACTGGCCTCCTCAGAGGACTTCCGCTCAGCAAAGGACTTTTGCAGCAGGTCCTGTCAGTTAGGGTGAACTGCAGTCTGTAAGGATCTATACCGCCAAGGACAGAACAATTGGGCTAAACCTAACCATCACTGCTGTCACATGCCACCCAAGCTTTGCTGGAAGCACCAGCCACCTCAGACACTGACAGTGAGAACTTACCTCCATGGTATGGGTTTTTCCTGATGAAGTCTGCCCGTATGCAAAAATTGTCCCATTATAACCCTCAAGGACATCTGCAGGCATAAAATAGATTAAAATTACTTCATTACTTTGATCCTACACTGGTCATATGAGTTAAAGTTACAGTTTCCAAATGGCCAATTCATTCTTCTTACACACATGAAATGTGCCAACTTTAAGTATGATTGTGAAATAAGAACAGAAATGAGAGTCCGCTGTCCCACAAATAAAAGAGGACTCGCATTCCTGCAGACTCATGACTGAAGGGGAAGAGCCATTTTTAGCTACTTAAAGCTTTCGTGTATATGTTGGTCTCTTGAGATCATTGGGGAGGGAAAGCAAGCAGGCTTTCAGTTTCTGGAGATTAGAGTAGAATGCCTTGCCTAAAGGTTTGGTCTTGGTCAGGTTGATCTGGATCCTTCAGGCTATTTCCCAAGTAGGCCTCACCAGAGTCCCGTCAGAGCAGACTAGAACTAGGGAAGGGAAGGCACCACATTGCAACTGAGCTCCTCAGACAATGCAATCACCATGGAAACCGGCAGGCCTGACATAAATTTAATGCCTCTGGTTTTTCTGACTGCCTTGCTAGCAAGACGGCCTGGGCCCATCAGCCTCAGGAATTCCTCTTAATTACACAATGAGCACACTGTGAAAGCCCACAAGCATGGCAGGCTGGCTTCCATTTCACACAGCGATGCAGAGAGGCATGGAGGTGGGGGCTGCTTCATGTTTCGGAGCAGAAGACTGTTGGTGGGAATTCTTTGAAAGCAGCAGAGGTGATTAAAGCATATTCCCTCCTGCCTTCCCCTCATCTATTCATCCATCACAGAAAGGAAAATGATACATAATTAATATCCTTGACCCACCGTTTGGCACCAAGGGAAGGGATTTTCAGTGCAGTTGATAGTGAGGGCAAGGAGAGGTGACCTGTACAGAGGATGCTTTCTGGGGACCTGTGAGAAAGTCAGCTCCACCTATTTCAGATTGGGAAGGCCCCCTCTCTGAAACTTATTATGATAGCTTTGTGTAGTTGTCGTTCGTTTATTTTGGTAGGTTTTCAAAAAGAGAGAAAGAAAAAAGAAAGAAAGAAAGAAAGGAAGGAAGGAAGGAAGGAAGGAAGGAAGGAAGGAAGGAAGGAAGGAAGGAAGGAAGAGAAAGAAAGGAAGGGAGGAAGGAGGAAAGAAAGGAAGGAAGGGAGGAAGGAAGGAAGGAAAGAAAGAAAGAAAGAAGGAAGGAAAGAAGGAAGGAAGGAAGGAAAGAAAGAAAGAAAGAAAGAAAGAAAGAAAGAAAGAAAGAAAGAAAATATATTTTACTAATATGAGATTGTAGAAGTATGACTTGGAATCAGAAAAGAACAGAATTTCTTTCAGGAAGCTAAAAACAGGAAACAAGGAAAAAGTAAGATCAAAAGAAAAAAAAAATCCTAACAGCCCTTAAGAGTTTGTATCAAGTTGTGGGTGGGGAATTCTCATATATATCAGTCTTCTAGAAATGTTTTTTGGAAGTGGTTTTCCTGGTAACAGCAGGAAGGGGAAAAAAAAAACCTGAAGAAGTCAGTGTTAGGGTTAGAGGTTTAGGCTTCAGTCCCATGAAAATGTCAACTCTCAGAGAAAAGTTCCTCCCGGGCTGAAGATGATGCCAGGGCGGTATGCCGCCATTCTACCACAAACATGTACTTTGACAGAACCCCAAAAAGAAAGAAAGAAAGAGACTCCATCTTTCGATTGTGCTTTTAACGTTCTAGAACACTCATAACACAAACAACTGCAGGCAACTGGAATGCTGAGCGAGCACTGTCGCAACAGAAAGTTTTCTATTTATTAGACAATAAAACGTCCCTCCTCAGCCAGGCTGTGGTGGCGCATGCCTTTGGCCCCAGCACTGGGATGCAGTGACCTCTCTGAGGTCAACGCCAGCCTAGTTTACAAATCGAGCCCAGGATAGCCAGGGCTACACAGAGAAACCCTGTCTCAGAAAAAAAAAAAAAATCTCTCCTCAAAGGGAAGGGCCTTTCTTGCTTTACACTCACACATATGTGGAACTCTGGGTTCACTAGCCTGGGGTCAGCATCCATCCAGCTCCTGGCCAGCTCCTTTTTTCTCACGTGTGGCAACCTGTTCTCTGTGGCGGCTCTGAACAACCCATCACTCCCTCAGGGAAACTGACCTCAAAGCCTAAATCCAGCCCATACTCCTTTCTCCACGAGAGAGAAAGAAGCTGCTTCTCTAAGAGGCCTCTGGGCCACTCTCACCAAGCACAATACACAGTCCTACCAATTAGGGAGCTTCTATTCCCTGTTCTCCTGTGTTTACAGCCTGGGTCACAGCATCAAGTCTTGGCTGGTAGAGTACTCCTCCAGTGAACACAAAGCACTGGCTACAGCCCTCAGCACCCCATAAATGAGGAGTGATGCTACAAACCTGTAATCCCAGTTCTGATGAGATGGAAGCAGAGGTCAGAGCAGCAAGGGCATCCTTAGCTCCATGAGGGCTTGAGGATAGCCTGAGCTAAATGAATGCCCATTTGACATGCCTGAGTGGTACTGGCTCGTTTTGGGCTCAGGTACTGAGAGGCATAAAAGACCATACTCAGAGAAAATCCACTCTCTTTATTATGTCAACACTGAGTACAATTTCCTTTTTTTTTTTTTTTTTTTTTAATAGAGAACATATAAAACCCACAGAAGCAAACTCTGACTGGACTTTAAAGTACCTAGAATCATCTTACAATTAATACACTTTGGAGAACATCCTGGGTCAAAACTAAATGCAGCTGATGTTGCCCTCTATCGACTCAATCCTGCACTCGAAAACTATTTTAAAAGATAAGGCCCTGTTAACCTAGGGCTATCTATTTTCTCAGGCATGAGAGATGTGTTTGTTTATTCAGTCTGTGTTTTGTCTTGAGTGGAGGGCACAGGCAAGAGAAAGGCATGGCTGAATGGTGAAGTTCAGGGGCTGGAAGAGGAGCCAGCACAGAATTCGAGAGAATTAGAGCACTGGCTGGTGCTGGGCCCTGTGCAGAGGGACATGCTGCCTCCTGGGCCAGATTGCAGCTCCCAACCAAAAGGCCCACAAACAGACACGTTCATTGAAGTAAATGGCCGACAGTTCCTGGGCCTGAGAAACGTATTTGCTTTAGTCTCTGTCGAGCAGAATGACTATTTCCACATGCTGGCCATGCTCTTCCAGATAGAACCTTTCCTTGTGATGGTGTCTGGCATGATGTGATCTCAACTCACACCACAGAGCCACACACATCACAGACTGCTGTGTATCCGTCCAGCAGCCAGGCAAATCCAGAAGCTTCTACTACAGGTGACAAGTGCCATCTTCTTTCCCAAAGAGGAGGGGAGAGGACAGGGACTCAGAGACCCTGGCCAGCTCCAGCTGCAGATTTCAGAAGCTCAAGCATGCACCCTAGGTTCTGCTCATGTCTGAGTGCAGGAGTGGTGGGAGCAGGGCTGTGTCCTTTACTAAGAAAGAACCTGGGAACAGTTCATCACACCTACACATCAGCACTCTGAGAGTCTGCCTAGCCTCCTAAACCTCTCCAGGCGAGATGGAGGAGTTTCAGGGACACAAAGTTTTCTGCCAACCGCTAAAGGCTGCTCAGTTTGGGACCCTAAGACTCTTGCCAGCAAACCAAACAACTCAAGCTGTTTGTAGAATAAAGACCCACACTGCATGCACCGATGGCCACAAAAAGGCAGCCACTTCCTGGGCCCGAGAAACACATTTGCTTTAGTTAGTCTCTGCAGAGCAGAATGACTGTTCCCACACCCAGGCCATGCTCTGTCTGGAGGACCCCACTCCTAAGCAAAAGCACGCTGCATGTCAGAATGGAAACCACCCTACGACTGACCAGCAAAAAGATCTGGGACCACAGGGCTGTTCCTTCTCCTCTACTCTCCTCCCACACCCATTCCTATCCCTGTCATGTTGGACTGTTAGTCAATAGTCCATATGGCCTGTTTGAAAAAGAGCAACTCATAAAATAATTACTTGATGATTGTGTGTCTATGAATGCCCATTGTGGACCCATCAGAAAGGAAAGGCAAGATAATTCAGAGCATAGTCAGTCAGCAAATTGTGGGTCTCAAGTCCCAGACCCACTGTTCTTCTAGATTTGGCCAAAGTGCTTTGTTCTCTGAGCATCAAATTCCACTTTAATATGGTGGGAATAGTAATGTTTACACGTCATAAGCTGAAGATTTAAGATGCAACATCTACGGTGCTTAAGAGCAGGCATAAAACAGAGCATAGAGAATAATGAAATATCTGAGTATATCCTTCTAAGCTTGGAGCTTTTCTGCCTGCAGGATAACAGTCCAGCATGCCCACCAGAGGATCCAGACTGTAAACTCCTTTCCCACCGTGTACTCAACACCTTACACAGCCCTCTGCACTACCCCAGCAAGCCGCACCATTTGTGCTCTTGCAGGTCCTACTGCTACTACTGCTCCATTATTACCTGCAGTCCCCAGGGCCCAACCTTTCCAAGAAGCTTTCCCTAATTCTCCACTTCCTCTCCTCACCCACCAAAACTGGCACCAAGTGGCACTCCTCTGTGCTTTTGTGGTATTGTACACACACCCATCTTAATGCCTCTGTGTATGGGAATGGAATATGCAGCTGTCTCTTCTTCTATATTGAGAGCCCCTAGCAGACAGCTTTATATGCTTTGGTGACTCCAGTCTCTGGCAGTGCTTATCACATAATAAGCACTTTATATAACCTATATAAACAAATAACTGTAGCTTAAAGAAATCAAAACTGGAAAAGAAAAAAATCTTCTCTAGCATTTGGGCAGTTCACATTCAATTACTTTAGAAGGCAAAGGCCCAGAGTGACTTCTGCTGGATGACCTCAACAATAATATCCAGCAACCATGGAGTTTAATGCCTAGGTACCCACAGGAGCCTTATTTCCTGTGATTATAGCCACAAAACTTACAACCTTTTCACACAGAAATGGAGGAATCTACATGCTCTTTCGGCCAACATTTTGAAAAACACGGCAAAGATGTGGGAAATGCCAGGATTCTGCAATGGCAAATAGAGCCTCAGACTCCTTAAGGGTTTAAATAGACTAGGAAGCAAAGCACACTAGCCCATGACAGCATCATGAATCAGGGGACTATGATGATCTTCAGAATCATTTGATTCATATCCAAGTCTCTAGAAAAAAGAATGCTCATTGCCCCTTGTCCCAATCCTAACTTAGGTAGGACTCTTATAAAAGATAACCAAGCTATGTTCCATTATGTACTCCGAGATGGTCTCGCTTATATATGCACGCTTTGCCTTGATGATGCAGAAAGGAAAGTCATTTCCTCTCACAGTAGCCTTGGAGGTTACTTTTAAGGGCCCACAAAAAGGAGAGGTGAAGAGGTCTTAAGCAAAAGAGTGGCTACAAGAAAACATATAATATGAAGGGAAGAGGATACAGGGATTTAGAGTTTTAAACAGGGATAAAGATGGGAAATGAAGAGGGAGGAGGTGGGCAAGGTGAGCTATCCAAAACTAAAGTTGTGCAAAGAATCTTTGAAACTTCATTTCAAACTACAATTAAACACACACACACAAAGAGTTTGAACATAGATACCCTGCATGAATAGTAGACACGAGTTACCAAATGAAATCTCAGTACCAAGAATGAGATACCTCACTACAAGTTACTGGTCAGGAAGGCCCCAAAGCCCCCAACACAGTTCAGGTTTGCCATCGCTCTTGGTTGTGCCGCACAACTAGATAAGACCTGATTGCTGAAGACACCAACACATTGGTTGTACAACATAGAGAAATCAGTTGGGAGTGACTGGAAGCTTCCTCACTGCTGGCTAGCTTGATAGTACCACAAGGTGCTACACAGGCCACTGGCAGGATAAAAGACATCAACAGTATGCCTGCAGCCTCCTTGCTACAATACCAACCTGCCAGCTAAGACTCACCCTCTGGTTCAATAGTGGCATAAAGATTAAAAGAGTAACCAACTAGTTAAGGCTTGGATTTGAGGCCTATGTCATAGGAAGGAACTTAGGCCTGATACTATAAACCTGGCCTTTGTCCATAGTGAGGCACATACCATTGTTGTTTTGCCAAACAGTCATACTATCAAACTGGCTTGTAAATATTTATGCCTATACCCATAGCGCAACCCTCAATCTTGGCTTCTCTCTGCAGTAGCCAATAGCTAATGTAGAGACATGTTGCTGAGAAAAGTATTGAGAGTAAGTGTCTGTGAGTAAGTGCTCAGCCTTCAGTAGGATATCTAACTCCTACATCCCCCAAGGCTCAGAAAACAACATGGAGAGGCAAAAAGTGTCGGGGAACCAGGAGTGCTGCAAAATGCTGTCTTCAGAACATGACACGGCCATTACACCCATAAACCCTCGGCAGCTATGAGATTGAGTCAATTCCTGCAAACATTACTAATTAAGCTCAGTGTCCAAAAGGAAGGGGGTGGGGTGGGAGGGAAGTACATGAGTAGTGAGGGAAACATTGGTGGGTGGGAGGAAGGGAGGAGTTGAGGGTTTTCCAGGAGAGTGGAAGGAAGGCATTAGGGGTGCAAATAATCAAGGTATATTGTTACACATATGAAAAGAATAAATAAAAGACAGTCTAATTTTTAAAGGTTTAACAAGTGTTCAATCAGGCCTTTGTCACCCTAACAATTTCTTTTCAGGGGAGAATAGGGTATTCTTCATTGCTGCCAAGTGAATATATTCACATTACAGCCACAGCGCCCTGCAGATGTCTGTTTATCATATGCTGAGCCCTGTTCCTCCAAACAGTTTTCTTCATAGATCGTCATCTATACAGGGGAGCAAGTTACCTAGATATAGGATATCGTCACAGAGACTGCTTCTTCTTAATTTTGTTTTTAGCTGATACATTTAAATATCAAAAAATGGGGATGAGACTATTTCTGACATGTCATACTAAGAAAATATCCAAATGTGAAAGAGGCTACACACTAGAGAAAAACACTCAAAGACAATTACTATTGTTTGTTAATCACAGTTTTTTCTAATGGAGTGCATCCATTTCTAATTATGTTGGCACAGAGGTAGCTGGATGTATTTAAATGGCCTTCATGCTTAGCACAGCTTGTGGTAAATACTATTTGCTTCTGATAATGAACTTGGGGGAAGAAAAGGATGGAAATTCTGGCACTTGTGATTAATCTTACTTTAATTTTTAAAAAAACTACATACAAGCTCAATCATAGAAGAAGGTAGGCCTGAATAGCATCAAACCAAGGAAGGCATATTTCACAAGCAGAAAACATTCAAAGAGAGGCAAAGGAGGCAACGAAGGAAAAAGATAAAAACTACCATCATCTGTAGGCCAAAACGGTTCATTCAAAACAGCTGAAATCTAGGCATATTTTTTCTTGTCAGTTTTCTATAATAATCTCACTGAGAAGACCTTCAAAATTAATTGATGTCTGTAACAAGAATGTGAATAAACATACATCACAGCAAGGAACATTGCATGCTGACGTGAGTCTCCCACGCAGGTGTCCAGGGTCAGAATTAATCTAGCAGATGTACCGGGGCTGAATTTCATGAATTTCAAATAGGTTAGTCAGCTCAGCTCCTGAAAACAACAGATCTGAGGAAGCATGATGACGCTTCTGTCTTTAAAATCCATAGCTTCGTGTAAGGGTGGTGGTACCAGGACCTCTGAGCACATGACTGCAGTGGCATTCCAATCTGAAGGTGAGGATGTGATGAGAAAAGCAAGGGAGCAGGAGAGGCCCCTCGGCTCTGTCCAGATGGCAGGCCCTGCCTGCCACAGCATGCTGCAACCTGCTCCCGCTTTGAAAGGGCAAGGGAGAGCAATGTGCAAATTGCTTCATCGCCCTGCTGTTATTTTGACACAAATCCTCCAGGGCCAAGGCCAGTCCCAGCAAAAAGAACTGATCTCTGAGTCACAAAGGCAAGAGCTTGAGGCTACCTGTTTGGAGGGACAAATGTCGGGATGTGGTAGGATGGCTGAAAGTGGATTAGATGAAACTGAAATTAAGGAATGCAGTAGAGCATGAATGGCTCAACAGCCTCCTCCATAATGGCACTTCATGACACTGTCAAACATCCCTTGATGGCAAGAGCAACCTTTCACCTGTAGGACTCCCTTCTCAGAGGAATGAGAATGGCTCAAAAGAAACGAGCCAAGCATGTAAACTAAAGCACTGAGCAATTCATTTCCTCCTTCAAAAGAGAGAGAGGGGCACTCTACCTGCAGTTTCCTTAGACCATGACAGAAATACTGTGACTACCTTGTTTTTTCAGCTTTCAGGTAACAGAATAACCCCACCAAAGAGATGGCAAAAGAAACAAAGAAAACAAAACCGGAGGCTGAATAACAGTGACTGACATCACAGCAAGTCAGGGCCAGAGCCAAGGCAGCAATTTAGCGTTTCCAATTAACAAGCCCCCACTTACAGTTGAGGCACATTGATTGCCAGGTTGCAAATGTCACTTCCTGTTTTTATCAGTGGAAGCCCAGGAGGAACTAAAGCACACTTACCTTTGACAATCTGCTTCGCACAGGCATTGTAGACCTGCTCTTGGGTTGTGTTGGGCGGCAAAACTCTGTCAAAGACGTACGGCTTCCCTTGCTGAAAGCACATGAAAGGAGAGGGTGGAGAAAGCACATTAGGGGTTTAGGCCTAAAAAGCACTAAAAGCAGTAGTTAGACCACAGGCAGCTCAATCGCCAACCCACTCTTTAAAGCAGGCCCTTCCCTCGCCACGGAACCTTTACAGCATGAGCCATATCGCACCACATGTATGGATGCCGGGTGCCAAGGGCCTGAGTGCACAAATTCTCAAGTAGGGGACACTTTCCTAGATGAAAAGGTAGACATTTCATTCCTTTGAATATATTTATTGAGAATTTACTCTGGACTAGTTGCAGATATGTGAGCTGTTCAATCAAGTGGAGATGATAACTCCACTTGATAACTCCACAGGCAAGAATGTAGACACAGGAAAATACAGCATGGCCAGGTATGGAGTAAGAGATGACAGACCTGGCTAGAAAGGTTTGACCAGGTCAGAGGATCATGAAAAGTTCAGCAAGATGGATGGCAGGAAACTACAGAAGAATGTCCTAGGCATGAGCATTCTGGGATGAGTGGATGGCACAGGATCTGATGTATTCAGGAAATAGTAGGTACCACAAGCTGGGGCTAGCAAGGAAATCAGGAGCCAGCTCATGTAGGGTACTGCAGGCTAAAATAGGTAACCAAATAAAACCTGCCTGTGTTGTACTGGGGCTGGGGAAACGGCATGATCAGATTTAAGAAGCCATTCTCAGTAGATGGCAGCAACCGCGACCATTCCACAGAACTCAGTTTCCTTGCCACAGAGAAGCGATGTCTACACCGAATGGAGATTTTCCAATCAAAGGAGACCTTCTATGCAATTAAACAAGACATTTGGGGGAGGATTGTTGTCTAGGAGTTTGGTTTGCAGCTATATATGTAAAATTCAAAGAAATTGCCATTTCTAGGGAGTGGGAGAGCTGCACCACAGCGCCAAATAGATCCTGCTGCCTGTCACTCACTGTTCAACAAGGATCTATGGACATTACAGTGCTGGGCACAGCACTGAGCATTAAGGGAGAGCGGGTAAGACACGGGTCCAAACCATGGTTTCCTCTGCCAACAGTGCCCAGGCAAATCAGCAACTCTGCTTTCACAGCCTGACCCACAAATCACAAAGAGAAGGACAGAGGACTAGAGAAGGGAAACAAGGGCTAAACACCACACTTCCTACGAGTCAAGGACAGACTGGCTCCTTAAAGAGACAACTGCTCTTCAGAGCTCCAAGAACAAGACTTGGTCCATCCTATAAACTCCATACAAGGAAGCACGAAGCCGTCACCTAGGCTTAATGGTTACTATTCACTGCCACAGGTCCAGGCAACTGGAGGTGAATCCTAGCTTTAGGCCTTATATTTGAGCTTTAGTTATTGAAAACAGAACTGAGCTAGCCAGGTAAACAAGTTATTTCTAATTTGACCTTAGAAAAATGGAGAAATTTTAGAAAACATAAAAAAGAGGGGAGGGGAAGAGGTTTGTTTTATGCACAGAGGCAGAACTACAGTCATTCTGATAAAAATTATGAGACGGGATCATTTTCTTACTTTAAAAAAAATCCACTTTTAAAAAGTAACCTATTTATGTGCATGGCTGTTTGCCTATATGTACATGTGACGGTGCTGATCTCCTGGAACTGGAGTCACATGTGAGCTGCCATGTGGGTGCTGGAAATTGAACCCAAGCCCTTCTGAAAGAGCAGTCAGTGCTCTTAACCACTGAGCCATCTCTCCAGCCCTCCATTTTCTTATTCACAGTTTTGTACTCTTTGGTTAGTAAGCCAAGTATTTATTTGGTTGAATAACAAAAAAAAATATTCCTCACCAAAATGGCTATCTTACTAGCTTTATCCATTTTCACCTTCAACCAAATATCAGGGGTTGGAGAGAGCCATTTGGTTAAGAGTGAGTATCAGTCTTACAGAGCACCCAAACTCAGTTCCCAGCACTCATATCAGGAACTAACAACTGTCTGAAATTCCAACTTCCTGGGATCCAAGACCCTCTTCTGGTCTCTTTAGGCACCAGTACTCACATATACATAGCCACACACACTAACACATAAACACAATTTAAAATGATTAAAAAAAAATTAAAAAATTCAATCAATGCCAGGAGAGTAAAAAATAAAATTAAACATTTACAGAAGACAGAGGATGTATCTGAGTGGCAGAGATCTTGCCTAGCCCCCATGAGGTCCTGGGCTCCATCTCACATACTGAAAAAAACAAACAAACAGGAGAATAAACATTTACACAATTTGCCTAAGTCATCCACTGAGCCCTCTGGAAACTACTGCAGAAACTTAGAGAGAACAACAGTGCAGACTGTGTTGTCCATCGCACACTCCTCTGTTCAGTCTTAGAGAAAGTGTATTAACGCAGCAGGAAAAAAAATGACCTTATCAAATGATGGTGTACACTACAGACAGGTAGGATGCCCCAGGCTTGCCTTCCAGATTAAACACTTGCTGTCACATAGTGCATTTTCCTTTAAGAGAGATAGAAGACAAGAATTCATCATTCCCCTTTAAAAAATATCAATTACAAATTCACCAACAACATGATACTTTTAAATGACCTGAAGTTAAATCCCCCAAAGCAACTGCCTTCAAGAGTTTATGGCTGGGTTGACATTGAGAAAAGATGAAACTCTCAAAATAATGTTACAGGACCCATCTTATCAGAACAAGCACATTAGTTCAAAAGGTAAGCATTTCAGTGTCCTTCATACACATGGCTACTTATACGGGCTTTTGTTTTTAAATGAACCTTAAAGCATTAAGAGAGAGATAAGAACTGTTGTTGAAGACTTTCAGAGAGCCGATTTGTACCAATTGTATATAATTGTCTCTCCTCCTCTTTCTTCTCTTCCCCTCATCCCTCTTCTTCTTCCCCACACCCCTACACACATTTTAATAGTAGGAATATCTCACAAATTCTGGTCAAAACAAGAACAAAGGTTCCTTGCCCAGAACCCCCAAGAAGACCAGAGTCTAATGTTTCTGATGCTGCAATGGCTGAGGAGTCTGCAGGCAAGCAATGGGCCCACCCGCTCCACCATTTGCAACTACAGGACAAAATTCAAATAACATTGCTGTGTAGGTGCTGGACAGTGGCACTTGGCCTGGATGGGGCCACCATTCGCCAGCCTCTGAAGACACTTTTCCTCTCAGCACATGGCCTCTCCAGCCTCTGTGGCCAGTGTCCTCTTCCAGCATCTCTTTCATGTGGAGATGGTCAAGTACTGGCCTAGACCCAAGGTTTTTCATTGTGCTCTTGACTTTTAAGAAATTTAAATGGCTATTTCAGCCTTCATCCAATGTTCAGGGTCAGATGCCTACTAGAATTCTACCTCTGTGGGTGACCCTTAGCCACCCAAACTTAACAAGCCAAAAGAGAACCATCACACGCTCCATATCTGAAGATCCTAGCAATCACCTAGATGCTCACCCGGAGCACGTGTGGTGCAGTGTGAACCAGAGGTTCCCATCAGGGATATAGCCCAACAGTTATCTCAGTTCTCTCTATCAGTCTCCTCCACAGAAATGCCAGAGGCCTCTCGCCAGTCACCCTGCTCTTTTTCCTCCCTAAAAATTCATTTCCATCATTGGCCAGAGTGAATATCCTCAAACTAAGATGACATCACTTCCCCATTTGATGGTCCCTTGTGGCTCCTGTTACACACACACTAGACTCTTTGCCCAGGGCTGCCTACACTCTCCCCTCTTACTGCACTGGGGCCCAGTGAGACCTTCTGCCCCTTGTTCATTCCTTTCTCAATGCCTTAGTTATTAAGCTCCCATCCCCTCAGTTCCCCTTAAGTTCAAACCTGCATTTAGCTACGCCTTATGAACCATTGTCTTAATCTGCTTTTATGTTGCTATAATAAAACTTCATTCTTAAAAGCAACTTGGGGAGGAAAAGGTTCATTACATCTTCTAGGTTAGAGTTCATCACCAAGAGGAGCTAGGTCAGGAGCTTAAGGCAGGAACTGATGCAGAGGCCATGGGGGAACACTGCTCACTGGCTTACTGCCTGTGGCTTGCTCAGCCTGCTTTCCTATATGGCCCAAAGACCACCTGCCCAGGGATAGCACTGTCCACAGTAGTTTGGACCCTCCCACAACAATCATCAATCAAGAAAACATTCCCAAAGACACGTTCACAGACCATTCTGATGGAAGCAGATTCTCAGATAAGATCCCTTCATCTCAGGAGACTCTAGTTTGAGACAAAACCAATCAGCACATTCTTCATATCTCATATTCTTCATCCTTCACGGCTTCTATGATTCTAACTAAAGCCACCCCACCCCACACTATAACCTGGAGATTTGGTTTGCTTCACAATAATGAGTATAGCACCTATTTCCAACCAATCAAATGGTCCGTTGCAATGAAAGTATTTATCCAGCTAGACTAGAAGTTGTAAATTCTGAGCAGGTTGACAAAGCCACTGAACCTCATAGAAGGAATCTGGACGGCGCACTCCATCCTCATTACTACCGTTATGAAGCTTGCCAGCACTGTCATGCAGCCTCTATGCACAGTGGCGCAATTGCATGGGAGAAGAATACTAAAATTAATGACCTACCAGGATCACATACAAAAAATAATAGCAGATGGTCCTTACACTTCTCTCGTTAAAATTAAAAACAAAAACCATGCCACCAGAATTCCTAACAAGTTGTTGAGAGCAAAATGTCTGTGAACCATATGGCCTGCCTATTAATACATCTGACCTGTCACCCAGCAACTGTTCTCCTGCCTGCAAGGAACTCAACTGCGAAAGACAAAGGAAAGAAGAATTATCCAGGCATGTCCAGAGGATGAGGACCAAGAGCGACACTGAGAAATGAAGAACATAAAATTAATTGTTCTTACAGATTATTAAGAAGTAACCCCAAAACAATCTTAAAGACTGACCAAGAGTTGTGAGCAAAAGCAGCCATAATTTGAATGGTTTTGTTATTACTACTGTCTTCATTAAGAGGAACAGAAGGAGGATAGAAACTAAAAAGAATGACTACCATTTCCACTGGAGAGTTGCTGGTTGTTGAGAGCAATCATTAGTCATGGATGTCTGGATGACTTCATTCTCCAAAGCACAGGATGACAGCAGAGGAGAGGATGACCTCTTTCTGCCTCAACTGACCAGCTCCATGCTGACCATTCAGCCAAGG
Organism: Psammomys obesus; assembly: GCF_907164565.1. Taxonomy (NCBI): domain Eukaryota; kingdom Metazoa; phylum Chordata; class Mammalia; order Rodentia; family Muridae; genus Psammomys; species Psammomys obesus. Next base: position 33,101,202 of record NW_026585895.1, read on the forward strand.
GTCCCCACCCATGTATGCTCCATCTCGTATGCAGCTCTATGAGATATCACCACGCTGTGCCACGAAGTAGAGAGCCAGTAACATTGTCAGCTCTGTGTTTTGTAGAAATACCCTTGGGGCTTTCATTTCCAGTGTTTTTCTTTTACATGAAAAGCAGGAGGAAATCAACCAGTATGTTCAGAGATTAAGAGAAAAGACTAAAGTAACTTGATCGGTGTGGTGGTAAAAGACAAATGGCAATTAATTGTTAGGCATGGCCATGGTACTGACCTGCAGCTAGAAGAAAGGACTTGAGATCTGGGAAGAAGTAAAAAATGGTAAGAAAGCTACCAGGTATGCTATGCCACCCACTTTTGTCAACAGAAGAAAGGAAGACAGAGTCTGATCAGAGGCAAGGAAATGGCAGATATAGGCTTCATATGTAATGATGAGAAAAATATTAAGAACATTTCTGGAATTGTTAATCCCCTGAAGGTCCTTCAGAAGAAGTGATATGGGGAGAGGGCAGCTAGGTAGGCAGCCAGTCCATGCCTGGGTTCTAGACTCCAGGCTGCTACATAGAACACTAAAATCTCTGCTTTGAATCACTCACACTTTACAAACCCAGGGGACCAAGGGCATGAGTCTCCGGTCCTTTCTTAAAAGATCTCCCTGTTTTGTTCCCAGTCAATTCTAAGTTATTTCTGAGTATAGACAATTAATTGTCCCATGAACAAAGACCCAGTGCTGTAGTAGCTGCAATCCAGCTGAATATGTACGGCAGCCATTCGATCTGCTTGCGGGGACAATGGCCCATCTCCATGAGCCTGCACATGACTCGGCCAGCAGCATCCTTCAGAAAGCAGTGTGCAGTGTCATCTTTAAGCCCACCTCCCTGGAGCATGAAGCCTGGCACTGTCCTCCAGGATGAGTCAGACAAGGCCCCTGCCTACAGCAGCTCAGTCACTTTGGAAACTTCCTCCAAAATACTTCCTTCCTGTGGGAAACAAACGAGATGACTGGTATGCTTGCTTCTGAAAGCTGTGTGGCTTTGTTTTTAGTCAAAGGCCTCTAGAGATACCCAAGGTTAGGGCCTCAGTAAAGCATCATATTAGCCTGCGTGAGGAGGAATTACAAGGACTTCCATAACAGTCTGAAAGAACGGTTCTAAAACATTAGCTAAGAAGCCAAAGTCCTTGGGCTACTGTTGATGCTCAATTTTTATCAACATAAATCTATTTACCAGAAGCTTGAGGGGTTGTTTGTTAAAACAGAACTGACACACACACACACACAAAAAAGTCACCTCTCTGTGCAAATCAGAGCAGTGAGCCCACAAGTCCTACATCACCGTCTATTTCCAGAGCCTTCCTATCACCCTCAGAAGAACCCCTTATTGGATTAGCAGTCAGTCTCCTTCCTCCCACCCTCCCTTGTTCTGGGCCACCGCTAATCTGCCGCCAGACTTCACAGAACTGACCATTTTAGGTATTTCATGTAAATGGAGTCATAGTGTGTGGTCTTCCAGTCAGCTTCCCTCACCTAGCATGTAATGAAGCATGTCATGGCTTCATTTCAAGACCAAATAATATTTCACTGATTGGATATATTGGATTTTGTGTACCAATCATTAACCAATGGCACCATTGTGTTGCTTCTACTTGGGGGCTAGTTTGAACATTCGCATACAAGGTTTTATGTGAACGTGTGTTCCCTTTGGGGATGGACTTGCTGGGCTATATAATAACTCTACATTTAAGTTTAACTTTGAGGAACTGGCAGATTGTTTTCTGAAGTGACCGAGCCATTTATTATTCCCACCAGCAGTGTATGTAGGTTCCAGTGTCACTGTACCCTTGCCAACATTTTCTGTTGTCTGTCTTCTTTATTATAGTTATCTTGTAAAGTGGAGGAAACAGAAGCCACAAGCTAGGCTTCCTGTGAAGACCAAATACAACCATGCAAATAAAGGGTCTACCATAGTGCCTGATGCTTTAAAAGATGCTCGAGACGAGATCGGTGTTACTCTCTATCGCAAGGTTTGAGGACTGATATGCAACTTATACCAAGAACTTGCATTGCACCAAACTTCCCAAGCCACGAGCCTTCAAGCGAGATACAGGAAAGTGAACCGCTCGGGGCACCTGCTCAGAACTTGGCACTCTGTTGCCCTCACGGCACACAAATGTGGAATCACATCTTGGCCTCTTCCAAGCCTACGGGTCTGTGACTCAGCTTCATAGGATGAGGTGTGGTTACATACACAAAAACAGTGGCTTTTCTTCCAGAACAATTTTCTGCATTCTTTCAGAGTAAATAGTGCCATGTTCAGTCACAAAGCCCCTGCAGGAAAGGTAAGAAACTGGGTCAAATTCAGGCACTCAGACACTCAATAACTTTACTACTTACAGTAGCTTTGGGGCCTTCGAGAAACATGAGTGAAATGCCCACTGCCAACATGAAGTAGAGTTCTAGGAACCTGACTCACCAATCTCTGCAGACTGGCCTGAGCTTTCTCTGCTAGCTTCAGCATCCCTTGCTCTACTGGCTATGCCTACTGCTAGAGTCCTCTGAGCACTTACAGCAAACAGGCCAGAAAACCTGACTCCACCTCCAGCTAGCAGGCTTCAGCCAATGGCAGATAAAACCTGGGGGTCAATACTTGAGCTGGCTAGGCTAGGAGTGCTGTAAAGAGGCCACTGGGCAGCTACTCCAACTGATCCCTAAAGTTCCATCTGTTCATTGCAGCAACTCCAGAGAAGCAACACCTTGGCTTCCTTGCTCCCTGCCTCACTTCCCTCTTCAGTGTTTCCTGGGTTCTCTGCTCAGAGTAATCTGCCCTTTATTCCAGTCTCGGCCTCTGCTTCTAGAGAACCCAAATAAGGTAAAACCTCGGACACTTTGCTCCTTTATACCTTTCATTCATTCACTAGGTGCAAAAGGAATCCGGATTGGTTAAATCACTGCCAAGCATGTGGCCGTTACCCAAAGTGCACAGGCAAGGTGAGGAAGTGGGGCAGGGAAGAGTGGCAGCTCAAATCATTGTTAAAGTTTGACAAACTAATCCAAGTGCGATGGCACATGCCTGTAGTGCCCGCAATTCAAGAGGCTGGAGCGAGATCACTTGAACCCAAGAGTCCAAGGCCAGCCTGAGAGAACAGCAAGACCTTGTATCAAGAAAAAAATTAAGCTTTGGCCTGGCGGGGGGGATGTGCCTTTTCCTTCATGCAGGTGCTGGTCACCTGCCAAGCTAGAGACAGGCAGGGGCCTCACTTGCCCAGAAGATCACAAAGCCCCAATTCGTACAAAGTGCCCTACTAGCTCCGGAAGGTCCTGGACTAACATGGACTAACTACTTTGCACCTAACAGTCTGCGGCAGGTGCTCAATGCATTTGGGCACCAGCAAGGCTGGGCATGGTGTGTTAGGGCCCCATCAAAGGGTGTGAGGGTGTAGGAGTACTGTATCCCTGTATGCGCTGTATCTCTCCTTTGCGTCAGAAATTCTACATTCTCATCTCCCACTCCTAGATTTTAATAGACCTGGGGGCTCCCCATCTTCCTATCTCCCTTTGCTGTTCACCTAACTCTCTTATTTGTCTGGAAGTTGCCAGAAAGTTCCCAAGGCAAGGGGAGAGGAACTCTGCACACTGGAACAAGCTCCTGTACCTACTAAGGACCAGCAGCTAGCTCTTCCCGTCCCGGCCATCCCCTCCCCAAGGCCCACCAGTCTCTAGCTGCCCAACAGGGAGACTCTAAACCCAGGCTGTCTTCTCCATTCCAGCCGCACACTCTCACGTCCACTACCCCATATCCCACCTGCACTGCGAGGTGCGGTGAGTGCAGCTAGAAACATGAAGCCCCAGGGCAGCCATACTGCTGCCCCTCCCCACACTGGCTCTGTGCCCTTAGGAAGGTGGCTGGTGCCCATGCTGGCTGAAGCCAAGGCTGCTCCCAGGAGAGTCAATGATGAAGCAGACGTCCACAAAGCGGTGCCCGGCTCCCAGTGGAGTTGCCAAGGCAATGCCAACCACTTCACAGATCGAAAAAGAACAAAAGCAACAGACGAGAATGAATCTTGTAAGTCTTCTTCCTGCAGGAAACCAGGCTGCAATTCTCTCCATTCTGCCAAGATCCCCGCTGTGTGGACACATAGGCACTGTCAAGATCGCAGACAGCTATGAAAAAATATTCTGGAAGGCATACTGCCAGAGAGATAATAAAGAAATTCAGAATTATCGCCTGCCTAAGAAGAATAGAGACAGAAGTATGGCTTCTTTTAAGGAGAATAATGAAGACTGTTTCAAAAACATGGTGATTCTTCACTTCCAATCAAAGCAAAACGCACTTCTTCCTCCCCCACCCCCAGTTTCTGTGCTCTAAACTGCCAGAACGCAGAAGAGAAGGTCGGGATAGCTGGTCCTTCCCTGAGAAGCTTGCGCCTCTCATTCTAGTGCCCTGAGATACTCACCTGTACTTTCCACCTTCTCTCTCCCAGAAAATGATGGATCCCTGCAGCTCTAACACACTGAAACAGTAATGGGAGACAGGAGTCTCTAATGTTCTCACAAGTGGCTTCTGCCTCAGGCACATACAGCTCCAGAGGAGCTAGGCTTCAAGAGTTCTCTGGTCGCTGAGATGTTTAGTAAGAGAAGGGAATAAAAAACATCTGCTCTAGTTACCTCAAAAGATTTGCTACCAAGTCAAATCTGAGAAAAAATAAAATTTTCCTCAAAGAGGAGGCAGAAAACAAAATTTTTTCACAAAACGTAAAACGGAGAAATTATTTCTGCCAGATTCACAGTAACAGAGGCAGTGTGTGCCTTCCTTCTGGGGCAAGGTGCCCTAGCAGCAGCTGCCAGGAGCAGCAGCATGTCCTTAGGTCAAACCTCCTTCCTCCCAGGTAGGCTGAGGCCTGTGGTGGCACCAACAGCAATGGGAGCACATGCGGCACGGATAGGAGACCTTCTGTCCAGATCATCACCTGACTAGCTCAGCAACAACCCATAGTGCAAATAACCACACTGGGTAGAATTAGTGATTTACCTGTTTCCTCACCAATGATAAACAGTCCACACAATTATAATTACCTGACACACTGGACAACTTGACTTTCATGGTGTGTTCAAGTGCCTCCTTACTGCTTGCTCTTTAGAGGTATGGGACAGAAACATTAGCCTCCCTTTCTGAGAAGGGGAACCAGCGTCCATGGACATACGGAAGACAGAAATGTGAGCTTAGATGAGCACCAGCATCTCGGCTCCCTGCTGAGCCTGCCATCCAGAAGACCTTCCTGGATCTTGTCACTGTTCTTCCAGGGACTCATATATTCCTCAACTACAGATTTTCTAAGAACTTCACATCCGACCAAATCTGTGACCTTACACAACTTACCCATATTTTCTAGGCCTCCCTCCTCTACAGAAAATGAGAGGTGGAATCCCTCTGGCTGTAAGATGCGATAATAATAGAAAATGTCATGTTCAGAACATGACATGACACAACTCAGAACGCAATAGCTTGCTCTTCCCTGTTAAAATAACTTCATAAATTGCAGGAGGAAAGTCTCCCATGAAGAAGACATGATGAGCAAAAAATCAGTAGGCTCAGGCAGCTCTGCCTTGATGGCTGTCTAAGGACACACACAGACATTCACAGACACAGTGAGGATTCATGGAGGCTTGAAAGGGATAGCTGATGGATACGAACTGTATCCAGGACTTCTGTAGCTAACTGCATTTAGGATGGAGGGGCTGAATGCGGGCAGCATGAAGCTTCGGCCGACATTCTAGTCCAGTGAGATGCCATCCTCACTCAGGAGACAGGATATTTGGCCCCTCATGCAGTGGTACAATGCCCAGTCAACAGATAACGTGAAAGCCCCCTTCCCCACACAACTTTCCCTTAGCGAAAATTGGTGTCCCTAAATTCAGCCACAGTTTTCTAGTTAAAAAAAAAAAAAGTCCGAGTGCTGTCAAGTGTAGGAAGATCATCAGCTCTGTACCTTTTAAATGATTTTACTTTTTAATTGGCGACAGAGGCAACTCATTTTTCTTTCTTTTTTTTTTTTAATTGTTTATTATTTATACAGTTTTCTGCCTGCAGGCCAGAAGAGGGCGCCATAGCTCATTGTAGATGGTTGTGAGTCAGCATGTAGTTGCTGGGAATTGAACTCAGTACCTTTGGAAGAACAGTCAGTGCTCTTAACCTCTGAGCCATCTCTCCAGCCCAGCACCTTAACTAGAGAGGCAAGGTGGCCACACACAAGAGAAGGCAAAATCCATGACCTCCCAACACTCCTCTGCCTCACTTGCCTCCTTTTTGAAGCCGGACTGCACTCCTTGAGACACTAGTGGGTTAGACAACAATGTACCATCGAGATCAGCTGTCAGTTCTCCCACCGGGACAGCAGCAGCTCACCTATCAGATTTATTAGTTAACAGCTCAGAAAAAAAACAACGGTTCCCTCTGAGCCCCAGGCAGCCTGTTGAAACTGCTGCCTCCCTGGATACGGATGCTGCATGGGCCAGCTCAGCACCTTTCCTCTGACCTCCCTACCTCAGTCACTCATTCTCCCTCCTGCCAAGCCAAGTTCCATCCTGTCATCAAGCCCCTCTCATTCTGCACCTTCTGCTTGTCCTCTCTGCCCTGAAGGCGCTTTAAAGGACATCTGCAGTTTCAGCCAAAGTCTCACAGAGAAGACAGACAACTCCACCTCCAACTCAGAGCACCAGACCTCTGCCCTAAACAACACAGATGCAGTTGACCTCTATAACTTAACGCTCTGCATTTCTATAACCAACCAACCAGATCTGAAATATTTTTTAATTGCCTCTGTACTATCTCTTTTCCTTGCCATTACTCTCTGCACAATGTGGCACAGCAAAGGTTTAAAATGTTTAGATCTTATTATGTAAGTCATCTAGGGATGATTTCAAGTGTGTGTTACATGCAAACACAATGTGACTTCACATGGAGGACTCAAGGATCGAGGAGGTTTGAGGCCCAAAAGGTACCCTGAAGCCAGTCCTGCACAGATGCTGGGCGGCAGCGGTAGGCTGAAGAGAGAACTCGCAAGTCTCTCCTTTTCCTCTGCATCCTCCTCTTTCTATCCCTGTCCCTAATCGTCTAGGCTGACAAGCTTGGGGTCAGCTTCTCCACATCAGGGTCAGAGTGATGCTTCTTGCCTCTGGTCGCCTACCTCTCAGCTTTTCTTACCACTTTTCAAAACTCCCACAAGAACCTTCTAAGTGTCCACCTAGTTTCCCCTCCCTACAGCACATCTCAGCACCGTTTTTCATATACATCCTCCTTGGCCAAAGTCCTTTAAAAGGGTGCTCAATAATTCAGTAAATGTCTACTGTACAATGCCCCGCAGCCTACTGAGATACTCTTCACTACTTACCAGCTGGGTCTTTCCCTACCAAACACCCTGGCTATGTGCTTGCAACTCTCCTGCCGGCCCCCTGCTTCCATTATTCCCTCTAATCTGAATGCCATCTAATAGCTTGCCCTTGTTTTCTGTCAAAATACTGCTTGACTTGTGTCAAGCGTTCTCTTTTCCAACGGTAAGGACAGAATGTTTCCTTGAGTGTTTCCAGAGTGTTCCCTGACTTTTCCTCTTCTTGGAAGCCAGTGGGATACATACTGCTCAGCTGTGTGACCTCCAGAATTATTGTCACTTGTTCACCTAACAAGTTCCCTCCCTCTCCTTTGAGCATCCACAGCAGTCCTCCTCCGGGGGGGGGGGGTGTCTCTGATCATAGTCTACTCCAGACTGCAGGCGTCTGGAAGCACCATGCCATGGAAAGAAAGCAGGATTCAGAGTTAGAGCGCAGGGTAAGACAGGGCTGACACATTCTATGGAGCATACTAGTCCCGCTGCTGTATACATTTCTAAGTAACCACACTTTCATCTAATTGCTACTCTGCATTTTACAGGGACCGAGGTTGGACTCAGAAAAGCCTTTGGCTTGCACAGGGTCAAAAGCCTACATCATTTGCTTCTTCTGTTGGTTGTGAGAACATGTAAACAAGGGACAGTCTAAAGAAACCCTCTGGTTGCATTCACTTTTAAGTGACTTTTCAAACCACTAATCCTGGAGGCCACATAACTAAGTGGTTTATTATTTGTCTCCCACTAGCTTTGCTCCAGACAACACTTTAGACATGTGGGTTGCGGTGACAGCTGTTGCCTGGGTTACTTTTCAGAAACTCACAGGCCACTTCTAATGAAATCACTGACCCTTCATTTAGGCCTGCACAGGTATCCAGTGGATAAGTGAAACAGAGCTAATGATGCCACGATGAAGAAAATAGAGATACTGCCAAGATTTATAGGGGCATCATGACCTGGTACTATGAGCAAACCAACCGCCCCATTTCCCAATGTTTCATAACAGGATGCGGAGGCCCAGGGACCAGCCTCTCCCAGACTAAGGTCCTGTCCTTCCCTTTGCCTAAGGATCAAAGGAAGCTGAAACTTATGCAAGGTTAAGATGCTTCTTTCCAGATGTTACTCCATCACCTTTGCTTTACGAGCATTCCAAAGAAATCCTTTCTTCCTTGTTGCAACAACTTGTTCAAAACTCATCAGGCCCCTGTCATAGCAGTAAATAAACCTGTTTGAGTTCAGTAATAAACCAACTTTTAATAGGCATATAAAATCACTGTAGAAATTGCAAAGCAGTTTACTAACATCATAACTTTCAGAGAATTTTAGTTAAGAATTTGTTTCTTATCTCACTCATCTCTGAGTGGTTCCCCTCAGTGTTCAAATCTTCATTACAGATGATTAAATAATGCAGTCATTTCAAAATGTCACTCCAAAATACTGTCAACCTAATGTCTATTGCCAAAAACAGACTTCCATCTTGAACAACCATAGCAAAGCTCCAAGGTGAGTATTAAAAACCCATCTTAAGACATGGAAATCAGGGGTCAGAAAGAATACTAAACCTTGTCAGAGTACAATACGGAGGAGAGGCAAGAAAGTCTGACTTCAGAGCTCATAATTTCCCAAAGTTCAAAACTCCTGACCACAAAGATCCAATCCACTGCATCTCTGTTCAGCATTTCTGCACGGACACTGTCAGGTTGTAACGTGTGGCTCAAAAGGATGTGACAGCAGAGCCGAGGCCTGCAGGCTTGCCAGCTCCTGAAAAATCAAGGGCAGAGTTCTCCAGGTAGAGGCAACTTAAGAAGCATTTCATCTGCTGGGAAGTGGGCCACTCCATCCAAAGAGAGCAAGGCACAGGATGGTAGGGGACGGGGAGTTCAGAGAGCAGCGCTGAGAAGCCCCACAGCACATTCTTCTGTGATATCCTTTTAAACAAAGAAATGGCCTGTTCTGGTTTCTATTGTACCACTGTGGCCTGATGCTTAGGGATATAAACTATGAAATGAAACAATCATTAAGACCAATGAGGAAGCAACAGTAGAAATCCTGAAAAAGCTGAGGCAGCTTGACAATGAAGATGAAAGGGGCTGAGTTGAGAGGAAGGCAACGAGGCAAATATGGACAACCAAGAACCATGTCACAAGCTCTTGTATAAACAAGGAATCTAATTTATTGGCCACTATGTTGAGGCACAGGTCACATATAATTTCCAGCATCAGTGCTGACTAGGCCAAGAAAGACTGTCCATCTTAATCTCACAGCACTCTTTAGAAATTGCCTCTCCTCTTTCCACCTTCAAGTTCAAGTTCATCAGCTGGAAACAAGGAGAGAGAAAACTCGGGGATAGCACAAGTTGCCAAGTTACATTCTCACATGCAGTGAAATGCATGTCAGCATCTGTGACATGATAGGGACAGCAGGTCAACTCCTCAGCATCTTCAGTGGGTACGTGGCAGATCCATACCCAGTGTCTCTGATTCCAACACCCATGTTCCTTCAGCCACAGTATGTGCAAAATGTGAAGACCACCTGTAGGGAGAGTGAGAGGCTTCACAGTGGCTAGAGTAGTCATGAGCTGGCCAGCACTCCCTAGACTGCTCTGGATAACAGCCCTTAACTCTGTCTCTCCCATTTTGTGTGGCAAATTTTTCTAAGTACATGAATCTTTATTTGTTTAACATGTAGGTATTGAGGCTCCCTGGACAGGCCGCCTGCTATATTCTCAGAAGCCAATAGTGAGAAGGAGACAGCTCCCCAAGTATCAAGTGTTCACAGTCTGATGAAGAAGGCAAAGAAGCAAAAAGGTAGGAGAAGTGTGTACTTTAAAGGTCTATAAATAGGTGAAAATTCAGATGGTGTTTTTAAGGACTTTTCTGCTTTTGTGCCACACTGGCCTCATTATGTAGATAACTTCACAGATTCGTTCCGTTGTATTATTCTGTAATAGTGCTGTCTCATGAAAAAAGGTGTCAGTTGAAGAAATGCAAAGTCTCGCATGAAGGAGGTCTTCTATTTTAAGCAAGCATTCAGAATGCTGGCAACGCTGCATAGCACCTCCCTCCAGAGGCAGTGACGATGGAGGCTACGCACAGAGTGGGGAGCGAGAGAAATGGAGAAGGTTAAACCACTCTGGAACCTACCACGAGTGGGGTGTGCTGCAGAAGCAAGCCCGCTGAATCCTCGGGTGGTCCCACAGAATAGATATCAGGATGCCCACTTCACAGCAAGAGTCCCTGAGGCATGGGGAGTCCTGCACAGCTCGAATGAGGTTTTCACCTAATTACATGTGGGATTGGACACTCTGTTCTTATTTCTTCTATTCTGCTAAGGTCAGGATGGATCTTTAAAGGTGACTCAAGGGTTAGAAAGCACAAGCAGGGCATATGGGTTCAACCTCGTTCGGTGTGGTGCAGAGCTGTTTCATAGGGTGGCTGGTACCCACTCAGGGTATATTAAGGTTAAACTGAGATCACTGCTCTACATCTCCCCTAATGGTAGAAGAAAAGGTCTCTACTGTCCACCTGGCCCGGGAGGATAGGATAACCTAACAAGTATCCAGACAGCGGGGTCTTGGAGGACCAGAACTGTGGTGTCTTTAACTGCTTACTAACCACAAATGCCTCTTCTGAATCCTTCTCGGTCGTACAGCCCACCTGCTTCAAGGCCTTCTTTCTGGTACACCTTGACCATGGCTGAATGGCAACTCCCTGCAGAGAGGCAGGTAGGACTTCTTACCTAGTCTATGCCTAGTTAAGTTATTGGAAAATGAACACGGGCAGGACTTCTAAGACAGTCATGTGAGCTGCCTGGAAAAATCCATGTCCCCCCTTAGTGAAGCCCTGGATGCCTGTTCCAGATCAGTTACACATCTGTGACTGTGGCTGCCACTGACAAAAGCTGTTGATGTCAACAGTGGCAGCAGAGACCAAGCAGGCTGGGAAGATCCGAGATCAAAAGAATGATAGGAACTCCAATAGCGCTACTTCGTCTGCAGGTGACCAGGGCAGATGGTCACTGATCCTAACTTGAGAGTGTCCGCTGACCAACTACACACATCCTGGTGAAGCAGCAGAGCAAGGAGGCAGGTGCTTCCTCGATTCCTTCCCTGACTGTGGGCCACTCAGTCACAAAGGCCAACTCCCGCGCCAGCTCCTTGGAGGACCCTCTCCTTCCTGCTTTCTTCAGTCATGGGCCTTTGGTTTGAGGTCAAAAAGCCTCAAACTTGGAACCACACATGGAAGCCACCCCACCCCCATGCACCATCAGATTCATCCCAAATGACACTGCTCCGACATTTGAAAGAAAACAACACAGGCGAGTGAACACACGGCAAGCTAGACAATAAGAGACCTTATGTTCCTGGGTTAACAATCAAAGCTTGGAGGCTGTCATTCAGTGAGCTGGGTCTTTTCTCTATTTTAAGTTCACACCACGGTGTCTTAATGTCATCACATCTGAAGCCCTTGACCTCCACAGCCTCCAAGGTGAAGCCCCCAGTCAATACAATAGTGGCCGGTTGCCAGCCACAGGCCACATAGCCAAGTAGATAATCCCGGTGACAGATTGCTGAGCAGCTACGATGAAGAAGTGACTCCCTGAAGCAACAGAGGTCTAGTCGGGAGATTTAAACTGATCCTCCTGAATGGTCTGCAAGGGCTGGCTTTCCTTGGAACCTCTCGGTTCTCCGGCAATCCCATCCCAGTGTGCAAAGCCCTCTCTTGAAAGAGGCCTGTCAGTTGCATCCCTCCCTGAGGAGTCCCAAATGATCAGCAAATGTGCACCTCAGCCTCTCACAGCGATTTGCATCCCCCCAGGCGCTCACCCTCAATCTCCACTCTCACTTTCTGCTGAATTATTTAACATCAAGAATGGGCTAAAATATACTTGTAGACTTTACTAGTAAAAGAAGTGTCCTGCGCCCTGTCCTGCCTATCTCCTGCTGGCGTCCAAGAAGGCTTCACCCTTCTCTGTCCTGGGAGAACCTCTACTCCTACCTCCTTACCCCTGAACTCCGTAGCCACTAAGGTGCACATATTTTCACCGTCTCCTTCTCAGTCACCTAAAAGCATGCACAGTTCTATAGCTCTTAAAACAAAACAAAGCAAAACAAAACCTTCCCATCTGCCTTTGTGCCATCATCAGACACCCCAGACCCTGCCTCTAGCTAGACCACTGGTTCTCAATCTTCCTTATGCTGCAACCCTTTAATAGGGTCCTTCATGCTGTGGTGACTTCCAACATTATTTGGTGGCTGCTTCATAACTTCAATTTTGCTACTGCTATGAACTGTAATGCAAATATCTGTATTTTCCAATGGTCTTAGGCGACTCTGTGAAAGGGTCATTCACCCCCAAGGGGTCTCGACCCACAGATTGAGAATCAGTGCTCTGAGCAGCATCTTACTGGGTCTGGCCTTTTGCTAAATTGGCAGCAGCAGCAGCCAAAAGTCACAGCCTCGCCTCTGCCTCCCTACCACAGACCGCCACTGGCACCTCTGTCTTCTGCTATGACTTCCCTGTGCATTACATGTTCTTTAATTTCTATTCTGTGTAAACACTGGCCTGTCATGAGGCTAACGGCATTTTGTTCCTCTCTCCTCTAAACTGATGTTACCCAGCTCAGGCTTCTGTGTGGCACCTTCATAATTTTCCCTGTAACCACATACAATTCGTTCTACATTTCACTGAATATTTTCATAAATCAAATTATTTTTCCTTAAATATATTGCCAATGGGAGTTTTATATTACTATCACAAGTAAAAACAATTACATACTACCACAGGAGACATTAAAGATGGATGCAGTGTAAACACAACATTAATGAATGTTAGCCACGTATCAGTGCTGGACAAAGACTCCAAGCCTGTGACCCATTCTTTCCTTTTGTTAAGAGGGAAATTCCAAAGAAAATCAAGGCTATGAGGAAGCGGAGGGCTTCTCTTTCATGGACTCACAGGGCCTGAAAGAGAAACCATAAGGACCCCCTTTTTCCTGTATGTTCCATGTTACCTAAGGCTTATGTGTGCTGCTTAAAATGATAAAGCACCAAGACCCCGTCCAGTGTGTGCTATGGTTTCCCTCCTCTCCCTCAAAGCTTTATCAAGGGTTTCACAGCTATGATTTCTTCAATGGTTAACTGTACTCCTTAGCTCCGTTTCACATACCCTTAGAAAATGAAGTTTCAGACAACAATCTGAAATAAAAAGAAAAAGTGAACGTTCCAATCTCAAAAGTAGCACGGAACAACAGCAATCCATCCAGGCTGAAGCCAACACTTAGGCCAGATGGGGCCACACTTGAGGCTGGAGCCTGGATTGTGTCCAAAGCCTGTTGTCAACACATTATCAACAGAAATAAAGTAGGACAAGATGGGGCATGCTGCTTGTAATCACAGCATTCAGGAGGCCGGGACTGAGACCAGCCTGGGCAACATAAGCAAAACCTGGCCTCAAAAAGAAAAGTATAATAATTAATAATAATAATAATAATAATAATAATAATAATAGAAAACAATAGGCAACATCGGAGAGATTGGCAGCCATGGACCTCACATACATGCCGGGCAGGCCTGACCCTATCTTCCTGGGGTTGTTGACATGTTATTCCCAATGACAGACCATCATTTACAGAAGTTAAGAAGCCTGCCTGTAAGTGGCAGGTTCAGGGTTTGCACGAAATCTGTCCAGCTCCAGAGACTGGGCTCTTAACTCTTCTGCCTCCCTGACTCTGAGACGCAAAGCAATTTTAAAGCTCACAAACTGCAAAATAATAGCCTGCTGCTCTTAAACACAATTAAGACAATGGGTTGACACAACAGGAAAACTGTTCAATGTGTAATTAAACATAATTACTGGTGTCCTCTAATTGTTTGGGAAAATAAGTCTTTTGCTCTTGACAAGCTATAATTCTGGAGTGTGCTGAGGTTCAAGTCCTCACTCGGATCCGTATACCTCCAGCCGTATTGTTAGTTGGATCTCACAGCGGGTCGTAGGGAGGCCCAAGGGCAACTTCAGTGTGAACTGAGAATCAAGTCAACTGGGGCTTGGGGGAGATCTAAGCCTTTAGCTCAACCTTTCCTTTTACAGCTGCGAAAGCAGAAAGAAAGATACAACTTGCCAAGAACATACAGAGCTCTGTGTCTATCAAGCACTTGGAGGCACCCAAGTCAGGGATTACTATAAGCTAAATCCAGATACCCCAAAGCTGAAAACCAGGCTCCACTACCTAGCAGATGAGTGCTGTCAGGCAAGTCACCCAAATACCCTGAGCTCAAGTCAGGATGGCAGTAAGAGTAAGCACCCCTCTGTGCTTTTCTGGTGATTAAAGGACTCGATGCATGTGAGAACACAGAACCCTGCACGCAGGGACCCGGGTGCTACACCTAGCCACTCTTACTACTGCCTCAAAAGCTTATTGAAACTTGAAGGCTCTCATCAAGGCTGCTAAGGGTAGTGACAAAGGCTCAGGAGGGAGACTTTTGTCATTTTAATTCTACCGGAATAGACTTGACAGGTAGTAGCCATGCTCCTATGGCCAGACTTACTGATTCCACTAGCTCAGTTTCCAAAAGAACAAACTCCAAAACAGCAATATGGGCAAGTATTTATTGAGCATGTACTTAGCAAAAAGTAGCAAGTACTACCTGACAGAAAAAGAAATTTCGAGAAGGACTTTACCTTGCCAACATGGTAAAAAAAAAAAAAAAGTAACAAAGAATGTTCCTTCTTCCCATGGCAGACACCCATCAATCCCACAAGAAGCGGAAGACACTCCGGACAATTCACATGTTGAGTTCTTGAAAAGAAGGTCTAATGAGGGCTGGGACTAAAATGAAGCACCAGGTTCCTTAGGTAAGACATTGGACTTGAATTAGTTAAGGATATGATGTGGTAATACATCTTTCATGAGGTGTGAGACAAAGGTACAAAAGCGTCCAAAAGCCAACACACAGCAATGTGAGATGCTCCCTGCTTGGAAGACAAAAGCACAACAGTGCATTCCCATCCTCCCCATCGTCCTTAAGCAGCTTGCTCAGCTGAAAGACAAAAGTGAAGAACACTGTGCTATAAGGTGCTTAAAGACGTTCTGCTTCAGAGAAGGCAGGTCAGCCTGAACCCCTATAGTCCCACTGAAGAGAACTGGAGACTCCAGTGACAGACAGACCCTCTGGGCACTAACCCATGAAAGGTTTGAGCAGGTGTCAAGTCCAGTTGCTGCTTAGAAAAGAGATGTTAAACCAGGAAAGTCCTCCTGGCCTTCATGCCCTGGGTATAGCCTGACTATAAGACATCAGCTCACTGCAAAAAGCCAGTGAACTTTATGAAGAGGTGTTGGCCCAGTATGACCCACCTTGAGAGATAAAAAGCAGAAATGAGTTCCTAAGCCCCAGGAGGGGCTACCAAGCTTCTAAGAAAAAGTTGTCACGATAAAAAGACCTTACAGAGACTATCGTCTAGAATATAAAGATGGTAAATAAGGCTTCCTCAGAAACACTACAGAAAGCCAAACATGGTGGTTGAGACCTGTAATACCAGCGCGTAGGCTTAGGCAAGGTTGCTGTGCATTCCAGATCACTCTGAGCTACACAGTGAGGAGAGGAGAAAGAGGACGAAGAAGAGGAGGAGGAGGAGAAGGGGGGGGAAGGAAAAAAAAGGGAAGGGAAGATAAGGGAAGGGATGAGTGGGGAGGGAAGAAGAAAGGGGAGAAGAAGGATTGGAGAGGAGGGGAGGGGAGGGGAAGGGAGGGGAGGAGAATTAGATGAACAGAAAGAAGGAGAGGGAGGGGAAAGCATGAGCGACTGACTTATGAATTTGTTTCAGGATTCACATGGTAGATGCAAAGAATGAACTCAAGTTATCCTCCGATTTTCACATGACTGCTATAGTATGGCAGGTGTGTCCCCACACATATACACAGACACAGACACACACAAACCAAATACACATTTATAAAAGGAGGAAGCATAGCCAAACTTTGGGCAGAGTTCAGGTAATCTTATAAAAGAAGGGGAAGATAGAAAGACCTGGAGGGGACAGGAGCTCCAAAAGGAAACCAACAGAACAAAAACAAAAAACAAAACAAAACAAAAAACAAAACAAAACAAAAAAACCCTGAGCTCTGGGGCCCTGCCAAGACTGATAGCCCAACCAAGAACAATGCATCAAGAGGACCTAAAACCCCAGCTCAGATGTAGCCCATAGATTCAGTCTCCAAGTGGGTTCCCTAATAAGGGGAGCAGGGGCTTTCTCTGGCATGAGCTCAGTGACAAACTCGCTGATCACCTCCCCTGGGGGGGTGTAGCCTTGCCAGGCCACAGAGGAAAACAAAGCAGCCAGTCCTGATGAGACCTGATAGGCTAGGGTCAAATAGAAGGGGAGGAAGATCTCCCTATCAGTGGACTAGGGGAGGAGCATCGGAGGGGATGAGGGAGGGAGGGTGGGAGAGAGGAGGCAGATTGGGAGGAGACCACGGAGGGGGGGAATAAATGATAATACTTTTTTAAGTTTTTTTTTTTTTTTTTTTTTTTTTTAAAGGAGGGAGAGAAAGAGGAAGAGGGAGAGGCTGACTGAGGCGTTCTCAGGTGCAAGCAGTTAGAAAGGAAGAGGGAGCCAGGGACTGGAGCGACCACTTGAACACTCAGCAAGGGAGTTACCATAGCATTGCTGAGAGGAGACCACTTTAAACATTTCACTTGTAAATATCCTTTCATAACAAATAATTGAAACCACTTCCTATCTTAGCTTAAAACTCCCTTAATTCCATGTAACTGTTTTTTCTTAAAATTTCTAAATTAAAAAGGGGTGGGGGGCTTGAAAGATGGCTCGGAGGTTAAAAGTACTGCCTGCTCTTCCAGAGGTCCTGAGTTCAATTCCCAGCAACCACATGGTAGCTTACAACCATCTATACAGGGATCTGATGCCGTCTTCTGGCATGCAGCTGGGCATGTAGATAGAACACTCGAATACATAAAATAAATTTATAAACCTTTAAAAAAAATAGATGTTCAGAGTATCTTTAAAAAAAATCATGAAGCCTTTGTATTAATCTCCAAATACTGCAAAAGAGGCTTCTCTGGTGAGAGTTGAGAGATGCATTAATCTATGGGGAGAGAGGAGGCAGTTAATTACTCTGTCCATTTAGCAGAATAATAGCAGTAGGCTCTTCTCTATGACCTACAAATTAGCCAGAAACAAGTTTTTGTCCCAGTTAATGGTACCAAGCCTAGGGACTATCTTGAAGAGAAGGCTTTAAAGCCAATCAAAAGGTGATCAGTTACTGCCATAATATTAATGTTACTATTGCACTGGGCATATCTTGCCAGCCAGTCATTATTGTGGTTCACTAGGCTCACAGCTAGATGAGATTGTTGATCATTTTCTTTTCCAGTAGCACATGTAGAGCCTTCCAGAGAATGTATAGAACAGTCCAGAGTTCTATGAAAGCTATCTAATAGGAATAAAGCTTCCAGGTTGGTACTAGCTTGATTTCTCCATGTTCTATGACTCGGCAAGAGGGTCTTACCATCATTTAAGAGAATAATTGGGACAGGGGTGGGGGGAGAGTGTGAAGGACAACCGGGGGGGGGGGGGCAAAGGACAGCCAGACAGTCCTTGTCCACCACCATGCAGCATGCGCAGGGCAGAGAGCACTCAGAGGCCTGGGCACCACTAAGATAAGCAAGCAAGCGCTTGGGGAGATGGGAGAGAAAGAGAAGTACAACAGTGTGTACACAATGAAAAGAGGGGGAACAGAAAACAAGAGGGTAGTGAGGAACAGCCTGATGTGAATGGCCTGCGCTGACACCTGACACCATGATGAGGCCCATGGCCTGCAGAGACAGGGATTTGTGTCATGTCTGTGACCTAGAATACCACCAAAGGCCAAGAGGACATCCCTGGTCTGGGAAAGATTGTAAGAGCCAGAGGGAGTCTGTAGGGAAGCAATATTTACCACACATTTTTTTTTATTACAAATAATACTATTCCAAATAATATTTTTCCAGGCAGGGACATTGCACACAGGAACTCAGCAGCTGTGACTCAGAATCTTAGCATAGGTGAAGGAGGGACTCATGAAGACCTACCCTTATCTTATCTGAGAAGCTGTTAGCAAGTGATGGATTCTGGGAAAGTTGAGGGTGGCTTTCTTCAAAGACATGGGTCCTAAGAGGTTACCCATCCCACACCCATAGACATACAGGTAGCACTAACTTGATTTAGTGAGTATTCAGACACACACACACACACACACACACACACCCCTGCTACAGCTGCCGGCTGATCACTACCTTGCAGCCCAACATTAACCATCCTCGCCTGTCATCCCAGAGTCCTCTGTGCGTGAGCACATACAAGTCCTTAACACCACCTCTTCAGGTTGTAAAGGGGCATTTCATACAGCTCTGCCTCCACATTGTTTTTTTTTTTTTTTTCACTTCGTGTATCTTGAAGATTCCCCATGGATTGCTAGTCTAGGAAGTTCTGCATTTGTGAATTTACCCACTTGCCGAATAAAAATATCTTTTAAATGTCTTTCTGAACATGTAGGCTTTTTGCCATTATTCCCTTAGCAACAGAGAATAGCAACAAGCTTGAGGGCGTCTACATTATAGTAGGAGTGTAAATAGCTGAGAGATAACCAGGTACACAGAAGAGGGTAGATAGGTGACATGTAGATGCCTCCCTTTTGTACAACGAACTTACGTCTGTACATTTTGGTGTCTGTGGAGAAGGATGGAGGAGGCATTTGAACCCATCCCCCACATTTGTGGATGGACAAATAATGTTAATACATAGGTGGAAAGCTTCTTCATACTGTTTTGTTTTTAATTTACAAACAAGTGCATACATATTCCACTAAGTGATTCTGACTATCATATATCCTTTTGTAATAACCATGCCAAACTACAAAACTGTGTACCTTTCTGGTCAGCTCCATGTCAGAAAGGAGCTGTATTTTTTTTACTTTCTACACAGTATGGCAACATGAAGTTGGTTTTGTTTTGTTTGTGTTCATGATGCAAAAACATCCTATTCAGAACCAGCCATGGATGTCAAGAGGGAAATTCATCTCCAGCCAAGCTTGGCCCACCCTGGCCTGGTCCTGACCAGGTGCCCTGTCCGTACCTCACACCTGCAGTTCCCTCCATCACAAACTATGGTGACCTCTGAAATAATCACTTTCTCCCAGAATCTAAAAATTCAAGCTCCATTTCACTGTTAGCAAGCATCCTTCGGATCTATTGAGAAAGAACCAGCGAAATGTTTGTGAAGTCCTTTCCCAAAGCCAGTTTATAATTAGAAAGCAGAAGTGTCGTTCCCTGCTCCAGGTTGCTATGGAAATCACCAAATGCAAATGTCATTTCACAGTGACTGTCACTGTCAGAAAGGAGGCAGGATGCTTGCAAAGAGCCAAAGGTGCCCCTGAGATGGGAAAGGCACACAGGGGTGCTGCTTCTGCCATCTGCCTCTTCTGACGGAGAGAACATTCTGAGCGTTGATTTACAAAATTGTGGGTGAACAGAGACCTTACTTAGGACCCACATGAAATCATCACAGATAAGGCATCCCATGCAGGACGGTAAGCTCAAAGTAAGATGGTGAGGAATGGGGGACTCAGACTGAGTGTTCACAATGATATGGGTAGAGTGAAGGGAAAGCCACCACCTCAGGGTCTACAAAACAGACAGAACTGGCAAAATAGAGGCATCTTTGAGAAGTATCGAAAGTAAGCTACACAGAAGGCAAAAGAGTGGGGGTCCCAAAATCTGCAGAACTACTTTCCAAAGAAACAAACAAGGTAGAGTAGAAAATGTCTCTATGAAACTGCCAGAGTGGCTGATTCTGGGACAGCTCCAAACCTCTCTGTACGAGGAGGCAGGAGGAAAGGGGCTGTCCTTCCCTTTCCAATGAGGCCTGAAATCACCCTGCTGCCTTAGTGGTTCAGGAAGAGCTCGCATTCTGCCACGAGTTCTACAGCCACCCTGTGCAGAGGGTATGGGAGAGAGTACAACCGTTTCTGAGATTCTGGAGAAAGAAATCCCCCTGGCTTGGGTCAAGCTCCTGTCTGGCCCTGTTTTTAAGGAGCCTATGGGGAGGCAAGTGGAGTAAAAATTATACAGTTTGTTTCTTACAACAAGCAATGCCGCTCTAGGATCGTCTCCTTCAACAGAGTTAAGACAAATCCTGTCAACAATTTCACCTGAGTCTACCTGAGCCAGGAAAACTTAACCATAAAGCAGTCTGGAAACAGAAATAAAATTAAAAGGGAGATACATATAAAGCCTGTAAGATACAGGCCTTATATGCATTGTCACATGATTCTAGTTCAAGTTTTAGAAGTCTTCTATGTCAAAAAAAAAAAATGTACATAGATCAGCAATTTTCAATTCTAAAACAACTGCTCTTACCATCTCATACAGCAAATTCCTACTGTGGTCCTCTATTGTACAAGCAAGGCATGCACACTGATGTTCCCATTGCATGGGAGTGTCTGAACAGTGCCTATTTGGTGTTAAGATGAATGTGAACTCTTCAAGATAGTACTGTTTTCTCATCTCAGTTTTCATTTCTAGGAAATAAACATGTGTTAGCTTTAAAGAAGATAATACAAAGCAGTGTCATGTTATATTAGTTTTCCATCGCTAGTGTAACAAATTACCACTAACCCAAAGTTTTAAAGCAGCAATAATCTGAGCTGGGCAAGCTTGAGCACCCAAGCTTGATCCTTAGAAACTGGTCGTGGGGGCATGTACTTGTCACCCCATCACCAAGGAGAAAGCGGCAGGCAGATCCCTGAGTCTTACTGGCCAGCCAGCCTAGCTTAAGTGGTAAGTTCCAAACCAGGAACAGCAACTCCTAAAAAGGAGGAATACTACTCAGCTATTAAAAACAAGGAAATCATGAAATTTGCAGGTAAATGGTGGGATCTAGAAAAGATCGTCCTGAGCGAGGTATCACAGAAGCAGAAAGACACACATGGTATATACTCACTTATAAATGGATACTAGACACATAATACAGGATAATCATACTAAACATACTATACACTTAAGGAAGCTAATCAAGAAGGAGGACCCTGGGTAAGATGCTCAATCTTCATTCAGAAAGGCAAACAGGACAGACATCTGAAGAGGGAGAAAACAGGGTACAGGACAGGAGCCTACCACAGAGGGCCTCTGAAAGACTCTACCCATCAGGGTATCAAAACATATGCTGAGACTCATAGCCAAACTTTGGGCAGAGTGCAGGGAATCTTATGAAAGAAGGGAGAGATAGAAAGACATGGAGGGGACAGGAGCTTCACAAGGAGAGCAACAGAACCAAAAATTGGGGCACAGGGGTCTTTTGTGAAACTAATACCCCAATCAAGGACCATGCATGAAGATTACCTAGAACCCATGCACAGATGTAGCCCATGGCAGCTCAGTATATAAGAGGGTTCCCCAGTAATAGGAACAGAGACTATCTTTGACATGAACTCATGGCTGACTCTTTGATCACCTCCATCTAAGGGAGGAGCAGCCTTACCAGTCCACAGAGGAAGATAATGAAGCCAGTCCTGATAAGACCTGATAGACTAGGGTCAGATGGAAGGGGAGGAGGACCTCCCATATCATTGGACTGGGGGAGGGGCATAGGAGAAGAAGAGGGAGGGAGGATGGGATTGGGAGGGGAGGATGGAGGAGGCTACAGCTGGGATACAAAATGAATAAACTATAATTAATAAAAATAATTTTTTTTTTAAAAAAAGGAGAGAGTCTAACAGGAGCTTGCTTACAGCTTGCGAAGCTTTAGTCCATTCTCATTATGGCAAGGAATGGAATGGTGGCAGGCATGGCAGCATGGTGCTAGAGAAGTAGCTGAGGGCTACACCCTGATCTGAAGGCAAAGAGGGAGGAGGAGAGATTGGGCCTGACACAGACTGTTGAAACCTCAAAGCCCACCCTCCAATAACACATTTTCTCCAATAAGGCCACACCTCCTAATCCTTCTCAAATAGTGTCATTCCCTGATAATGAAACATGCAAATATATGAGCCTTTAGGGGCCATTCTTATTAAAACCACTACAGCTCCTGCCTCCAGGTTCCTGTCCCGTTTAGGTTCCTGCCCTGACTGTCTTCAGTGAAAGTGGAATTGAAATAGACCCTCTGCTCTTCAACTTGCTTGTTGTCATGGTGTTTCATCATGTCATTAATAACCTTAACTAAGAAAACTAAAGGCTCTATGAGACAGACAATAGCAAATATCAGACTATCACATGTGAACAGGGTCATTTCGTGAAACCAGTATGTCAAGTGCCTATCTCTTGAGCACGTGTGCTAAGCTGTGACCTGAAGTATTTCTTGAGCTTCTTAGTAAAATGCATAATGGTACCCAAAAACAAATAGCAAAGTAAAATTACTGCTCTCACACAGAACCCCAGCTTTCAGAAAACGATGCTTTACAGTAGCAAAGCATCTACTCCCAAACTGCTGTTAATTCTCAGCTTCTTCATTTTCAATGCCTTTTGTCCCACACAGTTCCAGCGAGGTAAGATAAGGGAATGATGCTCAGAGAATTATTATCTTCTTTCTGTACCAGGGCACTCTCAATTCCTTATCAAAGCATTTCTCTGGAATTCTCTTTTCTCCTTGAATAAAGTAGACATCAGCATTATGATGCTCCAGAGAAGAATGGTCTGAGTGATAGAGACCCACATCTGTGCAGGATATACCTTGCTAAAACTGAAACACCTTGATTTTAGGGATGTGTCTCTAGGTACACAGGCCTGGGGGTCCAAAACAGCACCCATCCCATGGGGAAATGAGGAAGGCTGCATGCCTCTGGCATTGGCCCCATTGCTCCCTGGTGACAGGCTCAGAACAGGTCTGGTTTTTACTTACACCAACTAATCTCTAACAGAGCTCACCTCAGACTCTCTACTGGGGAGTAAGAACACGTGCGAAAGTCTATAAATTAGGAGGACAGCCTTCACTAAAAATCAACTTTGGTACTCGGACTTGGACTTCCGGCTTCCAGAACAGTGAGAATATAACGTTCTGTTGCCTAAGCCACTCTGACTGAGGCATCTTGTTTTGACAGTGAAGCAGACTAATACAGTCAGGTCCGTAGGGTAGGCCCACTGACTCAGTTCAAAACTGAGTCCAGCACTAGCTTAACCGGAAGTATAAAAGGATTTCAGTCAGTTAAGCAAAAGCCAGCATTCCTTAGGAACTTCTGAAACTGGTTCTCACCTCCTAAAAGGAGTCACTTCCCTCAGCTCTGGCAGAAGGGATAAATGGCTCCCCTGACATACACCTGTAGTTGCCCATGCAGGCCTCCAGGCTCCCCCAGTCCCTGTGATGCTGGCCTTGTCACCTCAGATCTCTGTCCTCTTTATGCTCTCTGTCCCTGGCTGCTCCAGATATTCTCACGGCCACCACCCCTTCTCTATCTCTCTCCGCTATTCTCTCTTTTCTTGCTCTTCTCCCTTCTTTCATAGATAACCCTGGCCATGAGCAAGTTCAGTCGGGCTCCTTTTCTTCCTCTGTGCTGTAGACTCTTCCAGATGACCCTGGCTGGTTTCTGTCTCTCATATCTAAATAAAAACCTTCCCTATACCATGGAGTGGTCATGTCAGCAGTTTCTTTACTGGGCCCACTTGCATACATACACTACCTAAATAGAACTGGGTTTCAACACACTGTGATTTTCTATGATCAGAATTCTCAGCAACTCTAATAAACTATTTTGAAAGTAAATATTAAAATAAGATACAGAAAGCATACACTATCTGTAAAAATACTTTACAGGTTCAAGACCAAGCAAAGTCTCTCTCTCTCTCTCTCTCTCTCTCTCTCTCTCTCTCACACACACACACACACACACACACACACACACACACACACACCTCAGGACTGATGTGCCCATGCCTAGGATGAAGGGTAGTAGCTGGGGCCAAGGACAAGCCTCATGATGGCACAATGCTGGTCCAGTGAGGCTTCCTGAGTGTGGATTTCATTAGAATAACTCACAAGCTATTTTTTTTTCTTACAGTTTTAAAATTGATGACTACTTTAGGATACATTCTTTTAAATTTCTTTCCCATTTGGTCTTTACTCCCAGCACTTGGGAGGCAGAGACAGGTGAATCTCTGAGTTAGAGGCCAGCCTGGTCTATAGAGTAAGTTCCAGGACAGCCAGCCAGAGCAACACAAAGAAATCCTGTAAGAAAGAAAGAAAGAAAGAAAGAAAGAAAGAAAGAAAGAAAGAAAGAAAGAAAGAAAGAAAGAAAGAAAGAAAGAAAGAGTGAGAGAAAGAAAGAGAAAAATTCCCCATGTCTGTGTGTGTGTGTGTGTGTGTGTGTGTGTACTGCAGAGCATCTAACTCAAGAACTTACCCACTAAGCCATCCCATCTGCCCTTTGTTATATATTTCTACATGTGTCATATATTTTAGAATCGAACTGATAAACATTGGTATTGAGATAGTTTAACTCATATCAGACAGCTATTCAGGGACAAAATAGTGACATTTCTACTTTCCAAATGTTATTCATGAATATGTTTAATGATCCTGAAGAATATTTTATAATTGAAAACCAAAGAGAGTGAAGCAGAGTTAGAGAGCGAGCTCGGGGGTTAAGTGAGCAGGGACTGAAGTTCTACTCCAGGTACTCATACCTAATGGCTCATAGCCACCTGCAGCTCCCACTCCAGGGGAACCAATGCCCTCTTCTGTCCTCCCTGGGCACATGCAGACACATGTACCTCCATATGTGCATTCCCAGAGAGAGACACACAAATACACATAAATAAAATAAAACAAACCAAAAAAAAAATGCAAGTAAATTAGAATACCTGTGATCACTGATACTTTCTTTAACCCTTTCTCTTTCTTCCCTCACCCCTGTTTCCTGCAATATGCAGCCTAGGACAAGCCACCAACCATCCTTTAAAAAAAAAAAAAGTTACTTGACCTAAAAATAGCTTTGAATGTCAGATTTTGTGGCTCAGGTTGATTTATTATATATACACCACATATATGTTTATTTGAATGTAAGTGCTGGCTGAAAGCCCACACTCCTTGGGAATGAAAATAAAAGCTGTGGGGTTATAACAGGTATTCGGTGGCTCTGCTGCCTGGGTGTTAGGAAAACACAGGGGAACAGACATCCAAAGAAGGAAGTTTCTTATTTCTTTTCTTTCCAAGGCAATTTAGGTAAATTATAGACATTTTCCTTTCATAATAGAGGACTATCAATAGACTTTTAAGTGGGGCTCATTTATATTAATGTCTCCAATTTAGAACTTCTTAGTCTCATCTTCCTTTATGATATCAGCCTTCAGTTGAAATTCAAATAACTTTTTAAGATTGCAAATCAAGAGAGAGGAGTGTCTGTGTGTGGATTTGCGGTTTTAGTAGAAAAGGAAATAATCTCACAGCAATCATCTCCTGTGCTTAATGAATCTGAATACACTCAATTCAAGACAATGTGAATGTATTCAGTATAAAAAATTTATTACTTGCAAAATGAAATCACTTTGCCAAATCTGCCATAATCTTATGTATTATCTTTAACCGTGTGTGTGTGTGTGTGTGTGTGTGTGTGTGTGTGTGTGTGTGTGTATGTGTGTGTGTTCCAATGTGTCTGTGTGTTTGCCCATCTCTTACTAGACAAAGAATTATGCTGGATCATAGTTTTGAAAGTTCAAGTCTATCAATTTGCCCCATGGTTTTGGGACTTGTAATGGTGGCCACACATGGCAAAGGGAAGGGAAGAAGCAAGGTGCACAGACCTCTTTGACTCCAATGACCTATGACCTTCCAATAAGTCCCCGAAGTGTCAGACTGGGAAGTAACCCTTAACACACAAGCTTTTCTAGAACAACCTAGGTGCAAACTGTACTCAGGGGGGGAATGGACTATACTCCTCAAGGAATATCTGTATTTGCAGGTTGGTCCAGTAATTGGGAACCATACATTTATCACGTGTGTGCATACACATGGCACACAAAAAAAGAAAACAAGAAACTGCCTTCCTCAAAGATACAGGGAAGGCAGCTCAGTGGGAAAGCATTTATCTAAAATGAACAAGTCATGGGGCTCAATCCCCAGTACTAAAAAAAAAAAAAAAATAGTCATTAACAATAATAGAAAAGGCCAAGACAGTCCAAAACTACTATTGTACCCTGAAGAGCCATAGCATATGCTGAATACCAAACTAAATGAGTCTCGGCCACTATGCAGGAACCTCCCAGGAACATGCATACCATGAGTAAAACATTATATGAAGTGTGTCTCAGTTACACATACTCTGCTGCGTATGATTCTTTGACATGCGGTGATCTATGTGTTCTAGGAAAAAGTCTCCAGGAAAGAGAACAAGTTGATCCCGCAACTATTTGGATTAAATGAGATTTGTTCACCCTTTTAAGTAAAGGGCATCCAACAGTTTAAAGTCACTGACTAGTAAAACATGCTGGAATACTATACCATCAGCCATAAAATTGTGGAAGGCAAGTATGGATTGTATCTTCCTTCCTGGGAACCTAAAAGGGGCCAAGGGAGGCAGCGCTGAAGAAGTGTCTTGCAGGCCTATTTTTAACCCAGTCACAGGCCACAGCAGTGAGACAAGTCAGCCAAATCAAATTTTATTTCCTTAAGCCCACTTCGAAGATCTTGCTGTCTGAGTCTCTTGTGGCTTCCTCCACTCTGGCCTCCGATGCATGGCCGCCAGGTGCCTTATTGTCCTTTGATCAGCTACCCTTCTTTCCTCCCCTGTAAAATGCTTACTGTGCCCTTTTCCTTTTTAAAATTTTTTTATTTATTACAATTTATTCACTTTGAATCCCTGCTGTAGCCCCCTCCCTCATCACCTCCCAATCCTACCCTCCCTCCCTCTTCTCCTCCCATGCCCCTCTCCAAGTCCACTGATAGGGGAGGTCCTCCTCCCCTTCCATCTGACCCTAGTCTATCAGGTCTCATCAGAACTGGCTGCATTGTCTTCCTCTGTGGCCTGGAAAGGCTGCTCCCCTCTCAGGGGGAGGTGATCAAAGAGGCAGCCACTGAGTTCATGTCAGAGACAACCCCATTCCCCTTACTAGGGCAACCACTTGGAGACTGAGCCATAAGCTACATCTGTGCAGGGGTTCTCAGAAAAGGCCCCTTTGCCCAGATTTTTTGGTTCTGTTGCTCTCCTTGTGGAGCTCCAGTCCCTTCCAGGTCTTTCTATCGCCCCCTTTCTTCTTTTTTCTTTCTTTCTTTCTTTTTTTTTTTTTTTTTGTTGTTGTTTTGTTTTAAAGAATTATTTATTATTTATATAGTACTCTGCCTGCATGTGCACAACAGAAGAGGGCACCAGATCTCATTATAGATGGTTGTCAGCCACCACGTGAGTGCTGGGAAATGAACTCAGGACCTCTGGAAGAGCAGCCAGGGCTCTTAACCTCTGAGCCATCTCTCCAGACCCCTCCCCTAGTCCTCAGAAGGGAGGGAGCCCTCATCCCCTACCACCTGACCTCATCAAGTCTCATCAAGATTGCCTGCCTCCTCTTCTTCTGTGACCTGGCAAGGCCACCAAGCTCGAGGAAAATGATCAAAAAAGCAGTCAATAGAGTCCATGTCATGTCAGAGTCAGCCCCTGCTCACATAAACCAGTTACTGTAAGTGAATAGTGCTCAGTGTGATAGTTAAGGACACAGTCAGGGATCTCTGGGATTAAGTGACTAAACCCATGTACTAGAGGGCAGTATTCTGTAAAAATGAAAAACAAAGGCACCAGGGAGAGACCACACAGCCTTCCAATCATGCCTCCTGGACCTGGACCTCTTCATATGCCTTTCTTTCTATTTGTGTAATTTAACTCAGCTGGTTCTGCCTGCCTTTGCAGATCAGGGCTTGCCAGTGGTGCCCACCAGAAGACGGGGCTAGTGTACGGTCTCTTCCAGGACTGGAGGGCTGGTCCCTGGAGACACAAACCTTGAAAATATGGAGTAATTCTTTCTCTGTGGTGTGACTCCACCCCTCCATTCCCATTGCTGTCAGCGCAGCTCACAGCAGGTCATCTAACAAAGCAGCTCCTGTGGGTGCTGCTATGTACAGGCACATCCAGTGCAACAAGAGAGACAATCACATCAGAGGTTTTGTGAGAAAAGCCTCGAGGTCAGTCCAAACATAAGTGACCACCTCCATTCAATTCTTCTGTCAGCCACCGGATGTTGGAAATATGGTACAGTGATGCTCCCAAATCTGCCCTTCTTTCATATTGCCGGATTGGGCAGAGACACACACACACACACACACACACACACACACACACACACCAGCCTAACCATGGGAATGCTCACAGGCAGGAATATTCCAAATTAACACAGTTTACTGGATAATTACACCATCCAAAGTTTACCTACATAAGAGGAAAAACCAGGGAGGGGGGAAATCCTTAGGGATTTTCATGAGACAACTGCCATTCCAATCACCCTTTCAGTTCCTTTACTTCAGAAATGGATTTGCTGCCAGATGGGCCAGTCACACATCCCTGAAGCCTGTAGGAATTAGTGGAGCCTTGGTGGAAAACAATAGGCTGACATTTAATAGGATCAGACTTAAGTGGTCACCGCATTGGGCCCAGGAAATCTGCTCTGGTTAATAAATCCTCTAGAAATAACTGAACTAATGCATCTCCACGAAGAAACGCTCACCAACTACGATCTACAGTAATCGCAGGATGGAGATCTCGGTGTCAAAATGGATGGAGGGTTACCAAACTGCTATGTCAGCACAATGGGCATTAAGCAAGCACTGAAAAGCAGCATTATGAAGATAGGGTACCACATGAAAACCCCCTCAGAAAACATATTAGGTAAACAAGAAGCAAAGGGGCAGGGCTGCATGTATATCCAGGATTGGATATACATTTTTTTAAGAACAATTACCAAAGAACTGGAGAAGGGAGGACAGTAATTTTAAATGATGGCAGACTTGTGGTGATTTGGGTGGCTTCTTTGTTGTAGTGCCTGCCTTGCCTTCAGCTGTGGTTTTCCACCATTTGCAAAGAGGATCAATCAATTCTGTATCGATTGGATACTAGGGACTTGGGGGTGGGGGCAGCTTTTCAGCACTGAATCAGACTCCTGCAAAGGGCTGTGAGGCCTTCTTCACATGCGAGGCTGCCTCCTCCACAGATGCACAAAGAAAAGGCACTTGAGAGCGACAAAGGTGGTTTCCTTGGCTTCCAGCTGGAGTCCAGCTCAGCGTCCTCCACATCCTAATGGGTGCTTTGTCCCAGTAGGCAGTGATTTCTCATTAGAAGTCACCGTGCTAATGGAAAATGCAGTTCCAGGACAAAAGATCTCACTGTTCCTACCAGTGACAGGGTGGTGACAGAAGGCAAGTAGCAGATTTGCAGTCACTGCGTGCCTCTTGCCTGGAAATTGAAAGCAAATCTCCCGGGAGGTGACACCAGGCTCCAAGCTCAGGAGCTGCAGGGGCACAGGCTGACTTAGGAATGACCACAAAGCCAGGAAGCAAGGTAAGATGGTGGCATTTCCCAGAATCCATGGGGTCCAGTCACATGTTGGTACTTTCAGTTTTATGTATTAGCCACCAATCCCCAAAAATCTTGTCCTTAATAAGGGCTGTGTTAGGCTGATGTGCCCAGGAGTTCACAAAGGTGACCCTCAGTGTCCCAGCATTGGCATGGGGAAAGGAAAAGGCACAGACATCAGGAAAAGGGAGGATCAGGCCGGCACACCCCCTGCTCACACATCTACTTGGCGGTGTTACAAACTGAAGTGTAGAAGATGGTTCTGGAGAAAGACAGAGTAACGAGAGCCCAGTTTATATGTACACAGTGTATTCCTCAAGATGAGGGACAAAGGGTCCCTCTGCCCACTGTCCCAATGGAGAACCACACGTGTTTTCTCTATCTCAGAAAGGCTTTGCTTCCACTTCTCTGTGGACAGGTATTTTGCACCATTCCTTTTTCCTTCCAGTTGATGGCATGCAGCAGGCCCTCAGCACAATGGAGAAGAACTAAATCCAACGATTGTAAAGTGGGAACACTGTACCTGAATGCTAGAGCCGGCTGTACCTAAATGCCAAGAAAACTAATGCTAGCCCCCAGGTGCAATTTTAAATTTTATAGTTGTCACATCTGCATAAAGAAAAAAAAAAAAGTCAAACACATCCCGTCCAAAATACCCTGGCAAAGTATAATGGATCTTATCCATGTTAATGACGTCTTTTATGCAGGTTTTTGTTGGTTGGTTGGGTTGGGGGAGGGGTTGTTTTATTGTGGTTTTGTGTTTGTGTGTGTTTTGGTTTTTGCTTTGTTTTTGATAGGAAGTCTTCAGTGTCTGGTGTATTTTTGGCAACTCCTAAACATCCCAACATGGACAAGCCATATTTCAAGTTGCTCAATAGACAAATGTGAGCCGTGGTCACCACACTGGGCAGCTCAAAAAAAAAAAAAAAAAAAACACCTTACAATGCACAAAATACCTCTTTAAAATGGATGGAAACATTTTTGGAATGATAATGAGCATATTTAACGTCAAATTTCCCATAATCTACGTTGTAGTACTTTAGATTTGGGGGAGGCAGGTGCACGAACTCGTTCCCATGATCACCCAGAGATCACCTGGGGCTGCCTTCCTTTATGTCCCACCTCACTTTCTGAGACCGAAGCCTTTTGACTGAGCCTGGAGTCACACTACTCATCTAGACTAGCTGTGGAGGGAGCTCCAAACCTCACCTTTCCCTTCCCATCGGGACTGGGAAGTGACAAACGGGTATCTCTTTTCCCTTTTGCAGATGTTTTTGAACAAATCTCTAGATCATAAAACAAATCTTGAAGCCAGTCTTTACCAAGAGCCGTGTTTACCAGCCAGTGCAGCTCATGTAGAACAGAGGGTCCTTTGGGTGTTGTTTCCCACTTGTTTGAACAGGTAATTAGTTGTCTGTACTGCCTTGTTTGGTACTTTCTAAAGAGCCACACATTTTTATTCTAAAGCTAACGTTTCTCTCACATACACTGTATAGATGAACTTATTTAATGATGTCATGAATTTAATGGTATCATGATGCCATCAGCACCAGGGACCCAAGAATACCACAGTCTCCTCTAAAATTCAGCGGCTCATTTACCTCTCCACCCTTCTGTTGGGTTTGTCCCATGGGAATCCCGACACACACACTGTTCAACCATGGCTCTGGCACCCACCATCCCAGCACACACATAACCCAAGATCAGGTGGGAAGGATTCTCTCCCTCCTTTTCTCACCCTTCACCCTTTTCCCCTACTATCCTAGTCTGCATGAACTTGAGACTATCTCAGCTGGGCCTGGAATTTAGGAGCTACTCAATGCCAGTTAACAAGGAAAGAGGAAACAGCCCTCGTGGTCAGCCCAAGACCCTGCAGAGGTTGGTTTACCTCAGTTTACCACTGAAGTTAAACACAGCAAGTACTGATTCAGGACCCTACCGCATCAGAAACCAAGTCTAACAGACGTCTAAACACCAGCCAATTAGACAGAGTTCTGTCCCTCTCTTTAGGGTAGGTGGCAGCTATGGGAGAGATAAAGTCCCTCCCCTCACGACTCTCCCAAGCTTCTGATGTCAGAGGGAGCAGTTTATTTACCCCAGTTCCCAGGTGGAAATCAATAACCTCTGAGGAGCAAGGTTCCAGACAGGTTTTGAGGAAAACTATACCATAACCTCCCCAGAGACTCAATCAGGCAGCTCTGGGCTCCTCTCAGGAAGGCAAGGACAAGCAGGGAACTGGAACAAAGCCCTGTGAGGGAGTCTAGGAAAGGAAAAGTGCCTAAGGCTTGTCAGTCCTGAGCTGTGTAACCCAAATCTTCATGTAATATGCTTCTAAAATAATATTATTGGTTTGCAGCTCCTAAGAGCCTACCCTGCAAAGTATCAAAACATAAACTACCTGAATTTGGCTTTCTCTTACATTTTCCCCATTTCTCTCCTCTTTTAATGAGTAAACAGAAACTACTGAACTATTTTCCTTATGTGCTGCAACCAAATTTTGTTCTCACATACTCTCTTCATCCCCTGAAAATCTGTTTCCCAATATTCAATCCACACCAAGGATGAAAAGACAAGATGAAAACCTCCCATCTTTTAGGTCTTAGGTCTTTGGTAGACCTAAAAGAACTGCTCCAAATCGTAAGCGAACAAGGCTGAGAGCTGTGGTTGGAAGACAAACGGCACGCATTTGCCTGTCCCTGGCACTTCCACGAGCCGCAAAGCCAGGGAGTGCAACAGCGAGGCAGAGTCGTAGAGCTCTTTCAGCTGCCTCGTGAAAAGGCACCACCAGCCTTGCTTGACTAAAATGGATAATGAGAACATGGACGCTGCTGGCAGAGCTGGGTCTGGAGTCTTGATGAGCTTTTATCACTGTGTGCACATTCCTGCAGCCACAATAGCCCCATCCCTGTAGAGGTCCCTCTGGTCATTTCAAGGTGAACATGCAAGAACATTTCTCTCCCCCATAGTGGAATCGACCTACCGGTCCAATTCGAACACACTTTTGGATAAAAAAATGTATGAGGCAACGGGTACTTGTCAGTGAGGAATTATTGGTAATATTTTACTGTGGTAGTTCACAGTTATATTAAAGGGTCCTGACCTTTTAGAGCTATATACTGATGTTTGAGGATCAAATCATATAAAATGTGAATGTTTTCCACAGTAAAGGACTTTAGTGAATATGGGAAAGGTTAAGAGAGCAAAGAGGTGGGGAATAGATTGGCTATTTGGTGATGATGATTAAGACTGGTCAAGGGTCACATGACAATGTGTCTTTATTCTTTCCACTCTGATGTACGTTTGAATTTTTACTGTTTGTTTTGTTTTTTGTTTTTTGTTTTTTTTTTTTTAAGTGTAGCTAGTGAGCAAAGAAAAAGAAACTAAGGTCCTCTTCCTAAGGCCTTTCTGAGAGGGCTATTTGGTCCCTACTTAGCACCCCAGTTCTCAGGGCTAAAATAGGCCATCCAATGTCAACACAAAAAGGCAGGGTACATCCATCCTATTTCTCTTTAAGACTGCAGTCTTGGCCTCTATCTCTGTCTGCCTCAAGAGAGAGATTTAGCTTTTGATCACCTTGCTAGAAACAACGTCCTCTGGGATATTGAAAATGACAAGCGACCACCTACAAAACCCAGTGGTTAATACTGAAAGTCTGAAGGCACTGCCACGATCTGGATCCAGGGGTTAACAGTGCATGTCGAAGACAGGCTCTTGGTAAGAATTTAATTTAGCACAGACAGGGCGGCCTGATGAGACAAACTGGCAGCAATTCCATGGGGCGAGCAGAGCCGTGAGGCCAGAAAACACGGGACAGTGTTCTCCACCCCTGAATGGCTCCCTCTGCGGACTGTGCGTGCACCAGAATCACGGCCAACCTTTACGCCGCGATCTCCAGTCCAGAAATGTACCAACACAATGGGGCAAAATCACAGAAGTCTGGTGGGCTGAGGTGAATAACACCTGTTCACAAAAGGGGGAAAACGGAGAAAAGCCCAGATGTTCCTGAGGAGGAAGAAGCCGTTGAATAAGCGATGAGGAAAGACTGCAGTTACAAGCA
Source organism: Psammomys obesus (assembly GCF_907164565.1). Taxonomy (NCBI): domain Eukaryota; kingdom Metazoa; phylum Chordata; class Mammalia; order Rodentia; family Muridae; genus Psammomys; species Psammomys obesus. The sequence continues at coordinate 33,135,162 of NW_026585895.1, forward strand.
GTCTTCAAAACGCAAATGACTGACGTCTGGTAACCTGGGTTCTAGGACACAACCCACAAAACAGAATCTGTTTTAAAACAAAGAACATGGGGTAAAACAGGAAGGAGTGGTAAACTCAGGAAAATGCTACCTGGTATTTCCTGGTCCGTAACAATGAGCCATTTTTGCTGTCTTCATAATTTTCATGATCTGACTTTTTATTCTATGAGCATATATTTTAAAAGCAGCCTCAAAAACTATTAAAACCTATTTTTTTTTTCTTTCTGTGATAGAATCTCACTATGTAGCCCAGGCTGGAGATGTTCCTGCCTCAGCTTCATACGTTCTGGGATTATAAGTGGGTACCAGGTCAGAGAAAAGCTATTTGTTTTGTTACAGTGATAACGAAACCACGAAGGTACCTACAGGAAGTAAAAACATGTTTCCAGAGCCAGAGAAAGCGGGATTGTGCCCTAACCAAATAAACACAGGCAAGAGCACCTGTCTTAAAACAGACATCTTTCACTAAACGATACTCTGTTCCAGGCACCATTCCAGGCCTTGAAAACAGAATGAATAGGCATGGTTTACAAGATTTTTCAGCCCAAAGGGAGAAAAGTATGTATTGTATCTTACTGGGAGAACTCGGGGAAAGGGCTAAACCTACCTTACTGACAGGAATAGGAAAGGTACAGTGGCCAGAGTAGCTGAGGAAGGGCTGAAGGAGAGAAGCCAAAGGGGATTCAGTGCTTGCCATGTAGGGAAGCTATGGGAGCATGAAGGTGTGAGGAGCTGGGAGTCGGGGAGGGTCACTGAGCCAAGAATGACCGATGAAACAGTAAAACAGTGGTTCTCAACCTGTGGGCCAGGACCCCCAGAGACTATTGGAAAATGCCGGTATTTACATTACGATTCCTAATGGCAGCAAAATTACAGTTATGAAGTAGCAACAAAAATAATGTTATGGTTGGGGGTCACCACAACACAAGGAACTGTAGTAAAGGGTCGCAGCATTGAGAACCACTGGAGTACAGCGTGAGGCTAGGGGGGGTGAGCAGACTCAGAGGGTCCCAAATGCCTCACAGCAGCGTCGGGGTCCATCCCACAGACACTAGAAGCCTCTGTAAGACCGGGGCTTTTCCAAGGTGAGTCAGTCCCACAGGAGTACAGAGGAACAGCCACTAGTTGACCCGCACAGGGAGTTATTTCTGAACGCCTGTTGTATATCCGCCTCTGAGTCTGCGAATTAAGTGTTTGACATCAGGCTACCCAAGAAGGCAACTGCTGCCATCACTGTCTTCCAAATGAGGAAGCTGGAACTCAATACAGGCCAGCTGATTTCCAAGACGAAAAGCAGCGATCTGAGCATCCCTCCCAGGCTGACCACATATGATCAGGGCTGGGAGATGCTAGAATGGATTTCAAATGTGCACAACAATTTCTACTAAAAGAAATTTGGTTGATATGCAATAAGTGGGTAAAAAGGAGAGCTTTCTCAGCCACAAAAAGATTTTTTTTTAATGTTTAAAAGAGGGAAAGAAAAAGATGGAATTGGATTCATCAAGGGAGCTTTTTTTTTTTTTTTTTTTTTTTCTGTCAAGAGAAACCGCTTGGGAGAATACCTTTGTTTTCGCTTTGGTTTTTTTGTTTTGTTTTGTTTTGTTTTTTAATGAAGACACAAGTGAAAAATATGAGAGAAGGACCACAGGGAAAACACAGGTAGGAGAGCATTTAAACTTTAAATAGGGGGAACTGAGCATGGAAAACATTATTATTAACATGCAGAATTGAACCATATGAGTGCAGGTAGAGACAGAGGAATATTTCCAGTGATTCCCAAGTTATTTAAAGAAATACAGAAACCAGCATTATGCAGACTTGCTGCCAAGCCGGGAAAAAGAACAACCTTCAGTGGAACCTTATTTGTGGCCATCAATAAGGCGAAGAGTGGCTACTCAACCAGGAGAAGGAGTGAATAGATGTCCAAGAGGCAAGAAGGATGCTCGGAGTATAGCCAAAGTTTGGCAAGAACCTACATGAACAAAGCTAACTCTGGAAAGGAAGGAATTTATCCAGGGGATGGAAAACCAGGAGGTAACTGCTACTGGGCATTTCCTTTGTGCCAGACAATGACCAGTTCGTGTTGGCCTGATGAACCTGTAATACGATTCTCTCCACTTTAAATATGAGAAAACTGAGGCCCAGAAAACTTAAGCCCCTTGGGAAACATGCCACCGCTAGCTAGGGCACCTGTCTTAGTTAGGGTTTCTATTCCTGTGAAGAGACACCATGGCCAAGGCAACTCTTACAAAGGCAAACATTTAATGGGGGCTGGCTCTTGGGTTCCGAGGTTTAGCCCAGTAGAGCAGGAAGCGTGGCAGCGTGCAGGCAGACATGGTACGGGAGAAGGAGCTGGGGTTCTAGATCTTGATCCTAAGGCAGCAGCTGGAGACTGTGTGACACACTGTGCGCAGTGAGAACACTTTGAAACCTCAAAGCCCTGCCTGCCCACAGTGACACGCTTCCTCCAACAAGGCCAGACCTTCTAAGAGTGCCACTCCCTAAGGGCCAAGCATTCAGACACAGGAGTCTGTGGAGGACATTCCTTTTCAAACCACCACAGTATCCACAATCAGTTTTGCCTGGCTCTCCAGCTGTCTCTACACAGCTCTGCATTTATGAAGCACCAACTGTATGCCTCTCTGAGAACAGTAAGTCCCCTTGAAGAGTGCCAGCTTATAACTACTCCCTTTAGTTCATGCGCTCCAATATTTGATGACATTTTTATAGAAAATTACGAATCTATTCTCAGGAGCTAAGAACAGCTCTGAATTTAGAGCGCAAGGGATGAAGGGCTGATACACTGAGCTACTACTAATGCACTTAAGCAAAGTGACTGACTATGCTATTTAAAACTTTGGCTTCAAATGTTACTGCATTTAGACAGGAATACAAAATGGTCCAACCACTTTGAAAAAGACTTTGGAATTTTCTTATAGAGTTAAACATATAGTCACCAATGATACAGCAATCCTACTTCTGGGCATTCAACCAAGAGAAACAAAAATGTATGCTCACACAAAATCTATATGCAACAACTTAGAGCAGCTTTCTTCATAATCACACCAACTGGAAAACAATCCAAATGCCCTTCAAAAGATGAATGGATTAAGTCCTGTGGTACGTCCATACACACAATGGAAAAGTATTATACAAAACAGCAACAAACCTCTTTTTACATGGATACACACAACATAAGTAAATTACAGAAAGTTGCTAAGTAAAAAAGCCCAAACTCAAAAAGATATTTTACATTTTATGACAACCTGGGAAAAGTGAAATTATAGACACACACACACAAAAAAAAAAAAAAAAAAAAAAAAAACAATGAGTGGCAGCTTGCAGGATGAATAGAGTTACTGTCTATTTTGTTTCTTTTTTTCATTTGTTTTGTGCATGTGCACGTGTGTGTAAGAGAGATGAAAATGCTTTGTATTCTAGTATGCTGTTGTATAGTTGGTAGATTAATGTTCCTCAAAGATGTCCACACTCCCTAGCCCCATTATATGTTAATGTCATATGACAAATGGGGCCTTGAACACAGAATTAAGCTTGCTGATCATCTAACAATATGATAAAGAAATCTCAGGCAGTCAGGGAGTGGGCCTACATGCCACTGACTTCTCCTACAGTTTTAGTGAGCAAGGCTATATAGATAGCTTCCCCACTAGACACCTCCAACCAGAGCACTGCTCCACCAGCGGTTAGATTTGGAACCCTAAAGACTAAAAACAGAGAAAACAACCAACCGACTGGGTTTCTGACTTGTGTAAACTGACAAAATTAATCTGGGTTGTGCTAAGGCTCTAAGTTTATGGCAACTTGTTACTGAAGCAAAAAAAAACCTAAAGTAGGAGTCATCAAACACTACTTTCAAAACCGTTAGAACCATATACTCTTCCCAAAGCTCTAGTGCTGAACAGAGTTTTAATCTTATTTTGAAAGACCAGCAGAGGAGACCAAAAGAAAACTCCTCAAGTGCTGTCCCATTTCTGCACATCTTAGCCTCTAGTCTCTGTCAGGTTCCGTTCTTTCCTTTTCTGCCCATCAACTGTGGAAATCCAATGCAAGCTCATAGATCCCAAGATCACTTTCCTCCCCAATGACCAGTTCAGGGTTTGTGACTGATGCTGTGACTCTCAGAGCTTACACTGCCTCGGGGGAGAGCAGCCGTCTGTAGCAAGGCCTACATCCTCAGGACTGCAAACAGAAATAACCAGCAAGAAGAAACTGGCATGGGAAAGGCCATATTAAAGAACCAGTAAAAACTCGCCAAGCAAAGAGAGCTTCCGTCCATGCAGATGCCTCACAGCATAAAGCCCCCTGTAATGGATGACTCACCAGGACTTCGGCAGCTAATGAAGATGTCCTCTGAGAAATCCTCTAACTCTGGTAATTTTCTCTGAAGAATTAATTCGGTATAAGAAAACAGCCCATTTCTAATCATGAGCCCTCCCTTCCCTCTCTGGCTCGCCACCAATGTCAGCAGCTCTCCTCATTCTCAACAAGCTGAACACAGCATCTTTTCCTCCAATTTTACAGCCCTTTTAATATAATTAATGTTCTCTCACATAGCCTTGAATGGCACTTGAGATTATTTGTTTGTTTTAACTCTTTCCCACATCCTGGTTATAAAATCAAGTCAGTAAGGAAAGTTACTAGAACAAAGTAGAGACTGGAGTCATAGTTTAGTCAGGAAAGCACGAAGACCCAACTTAACCTCCAGTACCCACATAAGAAGCCAAGTATAACAGCATGTACTTGTACTTCCAGGACTGGGGAGCCAAAGGCAAGCGTACCCCTGGGTTTCAGTGGTCAGCCTGTTGTGCCAGATTGACAAACTCCACGTTCAGTGAGAGACCCTGCCTCAAAAAACAAGATGAAAAAACAACTAAGAAAGACACTTCAATGTCAACCTTTGGCCATGTACAGACACACATGAAAAAAAAATACATTAAAGATTTCCAGACTAACAAAGAAATCAATAAATGGTACAATACCATCTATGGATATGGCCCTAGACAGTACAGAGGAGCAAAACCTGGATGTTCCTCATCTCTATACTATCTGACAATATCACTAGAAGTGTAATCAAACTAACAATAATATAAGGGGAAACACACGAGATTATATTCAAAACAAACATATCTGTAATGATTTGAATAAGAAATGTCCCCATATAGGCTCATGTATTTGAACACTTGGTCTCTGGCTGGTAGTGATGTTTGGAGAGGTTGTGGAACTTTTAGGAGGTGTGGCCTTGCTGGACAAAGGAGTCCCAGGGACTGGCTTGGAGAGTTAGTTAGAGCCACACTCCCACTTCGAGCCTGCTTTCTCTGCCTGAGTTTGTGGTTGAGGATGTGCTGGCTCAGCTTCTTGCTCTGGCTGCTGTATCTCCCCTGCCATGACAATGGACTCTCCCTCTTGAACCAGAGGCCCAAATAAACTTTTACAGAAAGTTTTAAGTCATGGCATTCTATCCTAGCAACAGGAAGGTAATAAACACAGCACCATCAGTTGTGGCTGGAAAAGGAGTGGGGGAGAGAGAGGGAAGAAATTACACTTAAGCTGCAAACATAAAGCAGCTGGCTCTTCCAAGACTGCACATTCCCTCAGAAGAGAAACCAGAAGTTCACCCGAAAATCTTTCTTTCTTGATGTACAGCTCTGTAAGAACTGAACAAGACTTTAAAGGAAAAAATAAAAATGATCTCTGCTTCAAAACTAAGAACTTCCTCACTGTTGGTTCTCACCCTGAACTAACAGCTAACTTCACCAAATGTCCTCCTTTTCTTGTGACTGTGTGACAGTGACATTTCCGGGCAGTTCTAAGTCCTTGGTTCTTTGGACATCTCACCATGTACCCACTGAGAATGAGTGAATGTTTACTTGAATCATATGCTGTTGTCAGCTTTGAGACGTTCCACATGACGTTCAAGAATCGTACAAGCTGCCAGACTGCATTTACATCTACATTAATAATTAGTAATGGGAAGGGTTCTAGGGCCAGGCCAACACAAATCTTAACCCTCCTCATCTGAGAGTGGTCTGTTCTCTACACTCATGAACCAAAGATGCACACAGCAATGTTCGTAGCAGTGCCATCCTGGCTCGCCTCGAATGAAAGCAGGCCAACTCTCAACAGCTACTGGGCTTGGTGGTGCACACCCATAATCCCAGTAGTATGAAGGCAGGAGGATCATGAGGTCAAAGCAAACCTGGACTACAAAGCTAGACATTTTTTTTTTAAATCTAAAGAATAAATACATTTAGGCATAGTCCTATGGTGGGATTCGACCGCAAACAAGGCCAATTCGACAAGCATCATGTTGAAATGCTGGTTGCCAGAAACACAACAGAAAACCTACTGTAGGATTTAAAAAAAAAAAAAAGCAAAACTAATGCGTGGCATCAGAAATCAGAATATTAGTTATCCTGGGGAGTCGGGGCCTGAAGATGACCTGGAGCAATCTCTAAGATCGAAGAAATACCCACTTCTTAGTCTGAAAAGTAGTTGGTTATAGGGAGCCTTTACTTTGAAAAGCCACCAGGCTAACTGATAGCACGTTTCTATCTCATGCTTATTTCAGTAAATTATTGTAAAACAAAACAACAACAAAAAAGAAAACAAAAAAACAAACTAACAAAAAAACCTTCATTAGGGCCGGGAGTGGTGGTGCATGCCTTTAATCTCAGAACTCTGGAGGCAGAGGCAGGCTGATCTCTGTGAGTTTGAGGCCAGCCTGGTCTACAAAGTGAGTCCAAGACAGTCAGGGCTCTATTACACAGAACAACCTTGTCCCAGAAAACAAAACAAAACAACAACAAAATCAATATATTAAAGAAGTACAGTAAGATGAGCAAAAACCACTTTACATTATTCACATCCATAACTTTTGTTAAATTTTTTTTTGCGTCTGCTTGTTTTAGTTTAGCATTACTTGTGTACATTTTGATGGCAAATAAGCATATACTCATAGTAAGAGTGCTAAAATTCAGGATCTCTGCTTTACACAAGAGGATTTATTACTCTACTTCATTGGTCCTTATAGAAAATGAGGAAGGTGAGGGAGGAGAAAGAGCAGAGGATGAAGGGCCAAAACAGCAGCGGGTATGAGAAAAACTTTGGGCCCTTTGGAGCATACAGAGAGGAAAGACAAAGCCAAAACACAAGGTCACCAGAACATTTTCAGGCACTGAACAATTGTTACTTTAAAATTTGTTATAAGCCAAGTGGAAGGGACTAGCAACTGCCACTCTGCTTGAACCACGCCTCACTCAGGAAATAGCAGATAAGACTATGATGGAACCTCGGGCTAGGAACTGTAACCCTAGCTCCAGGCTGCCATGGACACATCACTTAGCTCATATATTCCATTAAGTGTAGAATTCCCTCATCAATAATTGTAGCACACATCTTTTCTGCAAGTTAACACTAAGGGGAAAAAAATCCCTCTTTTGGACTATAGTTCAGGTATCAGAATAAGTGGCTGCCCATCCACACAGCATTCAGAGGTCTGTGTTTTCCTATAACTGTGAAGAACAGGAGGAAGGAGATTATGCTCTGCTAGAAGGAAAAGGAAAACAAAAACAAAAACAAAAGCTCCTTCTTAAGAAAGATACAAGATGAAGCCCCCAGGCCAGGGTTTGGCCTCTAATCCTCGATGGTGGAGAATACCCACCTACCAACACAACTAGCACCTGCTGGTCCAAGGACTCTTTGCAGTGACTGCAGCACGCAACCTTGCCAAAGATGCTGGGGACAGACTGGGTGGAGAAACGCAGGGCTTGCGCTTGAAAAAGGGTAGGTGTTCTCTAGGCTTTCTCAGAAAACTGTCACCTGTCAATCACTTGACCTAAATACAACAGTCACTGGGGGAATGGGGGGGGGGGGGTAGTCCGAGCATGCTCAGTGATGGAGATGACATCACTTAATCAATGCTGGAGATGGGAAGGCTGCATCAGCAGCCTGGAGCGGGATGCCAGGAACGTGTCAGTGGGGACCTAGAGGCTCCCGGTGTTAACTCAGTCCCTCTCCACGAGGCGTGAATACAAAGAGGGTACCATGGGCCAGACACTCTGGGGAGAGCAGACCAAGAAAGAGGGTGGAGACAAGACTAGTTTATATCATTTGGTATATGCTCCTTTAAGAACTATAAACCATTAGTATTTCCTCCCCTTTCCAGCAGCCAGACTGCAAAGAGGGAGCTAAGTGGGGGGGCAAGCAATGTGTGGGGGGGGGGATTAAAAGGGAGACCTTGGTTTCGCTTAAGTAACTTCTGCTCTTGACCCTGAGGACTACATGGAGACCCCCTTTCTCAGAAGATTGGACAGTCTCCTCCATCTAGAGTGAAGCATGTCAGACAATCTGAAGAGAGAGAGAGAGAGGATGCGCGGGGGTGGGGGGAGGGATCTTCTAGCCGAGAAAGCACAAATCCAGGACAATTGGGGTGATGGGAAGCAAGAGAACATGAGAGACTTCCCAGGGACACCAAGAGCACCCCTCACCTTCCACACGGGGGGCAAGGTGAAACCGCCTGCGCAAGGCCCAGGTGGGGAAGATTTTGTTTTTCTTGGACCTTTCCTCCCCTACCTTTTTGGCTAAGGTCTAGCGGCAAATCGAACCCTGGAGGTTCGTGGAGGCATCTGTGGGTTGCAGAGCTTGTACTTTGGAGCAGGGCCGGGACATCCGTACTAGCTGGCAAACCCGAGACACTGCCCACGCGGCGGCAAGCGTGGGAACAATGGGCCCACCCGAGCCCCCCACCCGCGAACAATGGCGGACCTCACACTCCCCCGCCACCCCGGGCGACCACGGCCGGAGGGAGTCCCCGGCCAAGGGCGCTCCTACGGTCCACCCGCGAGCCCAGCCCCGCAGGGATGTCCGAGGGAGGGGGTGCCCGGGAGGTCTCCGCTCGGGCTGTGGTGCAAAGCCGGAGGAGGGGCGAGACACCGAGGCCACTTACCCCGATCACCACCGTCTCGTCGCCTTTGAATTTGGGGATGAATTTGTCCCCGCGGAGGATCTCCGCTTCGTTGAGGGGCCGGAACCGGCACATCACTTTGATGCTGCATTCGGCTGGATCCGCCATCTCGGGCCGCGGCAGGAGGGGACGCGGGGATGGGTGGGGGGCCGGGCTGGGCAGCGCCACCGAGGAGGCCGCGAACCAACCGCTGCCCGCAGCTAGGCCGCCTCCCGCAGCCTCCCGCAGCTCCTCAGCAGGTCATCGCGACCCTGCCCCGGACGGCCCCGCGGCTCCGCCACCGGGAAGGAGAGCCTCCTGTCGGCTGGGCCGCCCCGCTGATGACCTCCAGCCCCCGGCCTGCGCCCCGGGCCCACCTGCCCGCGGCCACGAGGCGGGCGGACCAGGCGATGCTCAGGGAGCAATGCCCGTCCGGCTCAGACCTCCCGGGCTCCGGCGCGCTCAGCCATCCTGCATCAGTACCAGAGCGCTCCACCACCCCCAGGCCCGCCCCTCTGCCCCGCCTCGGCACGGTGACGTCACCCAGAGACCTGCCTCACCCTGGGTGTGAGCGCAGCGCATCCCGGGACTTGTAGTCAGCCACTCTACCTACAGGTGAGAGGGCAAGGATGCTTGGATTCTCGTGAGAACCCCTAGGGGCTCCAGGACTGGTGTGGCTTCACAAGCAAAGGACTTAATGGAAGTTATAGTTAATATTCCCAGTTAAACTCTATAAAGAAAAAAACAGGTCACATGTTTTCCTGAAAGAAAAATACGTATCAACACAGTGTACAACTAAACAGCTGTAGAGCGTTTCCCTGTGTTGTAGAGTGTTTGCTAGAGCTCTAAGGAAGGCAGGAAGAAAATGAGATTTGCATGAAGCCAGTTATACGCGAAATTATCTGAACATAGGTAGTTCGTAACAGTTCATATCAGATGAAAGTCAAGGGTTTTATTACTGCCAAACTAAGTCAGGAAACAAATTCACACACACACACACACACACACACACACACACACACACACACACAC
>NW_026585895.1:33145204-33184461 GCF_907164565.1 Psammomys obesus
CACACACACACACACACACACACACACACACACACACACACACACACGTTTAGCATGCTACTTTAGAGCTTGGAGGTTAAAGCTGGCTTTTGAGTCCCGGAGTCAGGAAAGTCTCAAACTCCTGTGGTAATGCATGCTTGGAATTCCAGCACTCAGAAGGCAACTTGAAAAAAAAAAAAAAGGACCTCTCAGTTACAACTAATCATAGATCAATTTCTAATTATGTTTAGAATCCTGCAGAAATATAAAGAAATTATAGAAGATCAAATCCAAGACAGGCCCAGGCCCCCATAATCGCAGTTCCCCCTACTTACTTAGGCTTCCCCCTCTCCTATAACGTCCTGTCTTGATGCTTACAGTCTAACAGATTCCAAATTTCTTGTGGCTCCTTCCAGTCAATGTGTCCTGCTTTTTTTTTCCTCTGGCATTTGTTTAGCCATTTGCTCTGCTGAACTGGCCCATTCCCATCCATCAGTAAATAAGTGTCTTGGGGACCTCACAAAAGTTGACAGGAACATGACTAGAGCCATGAAGCAAATGGAGAACTTATCAGGATACAACTTGCCGTACTTATTTATTCAAGAATCTATTACACAGCAAGCCAGAGAAAGGACAGACACTATGACTGCCCTAGGGACTATGGTCTCTGAACTGTTCTTGTTCTTCCTCAAGACCCATCCTCACCTAACAGGAAACCAAATGCCAACTGCTTGTGGTTGTCATTCTCCAATTTAGATAAGGATAGATGGCTTTTCAAAGTTTGGGTTTCAAACCTCCTTGGGAAGGTCTGTAAATGGCCTGGGATTAGGCTAGCATCTACCTCCAGCACAATAAACTAGAGTCAAGAACTTAGTAACTCCATGAACGACCCTCATGGTAGGAGGTCCTGAAAGAAAACTGATGCAGTCCCAATTCCCACAAGAATGCACCGGCCAATAGCTGGAGTCCATTGGGCTTTGCCAACACTAATTTTTCAACCCTAAGGCTCCTTCTGCAGAAGGATTTTCCAGATGGCCTGTGGCTGGTTGTCCTTACTCTCTGCCCCATCTCCTGTCTGTACCGCTACATCTGGACAGTGCATACCTCCTTGCCTTTGTGCCTTCTACAACATGGAGCGCAGAGTAGGAAGCAGGGTGAGTGGAGAACTCACCTAAATACGAATTCTTCCTCTCTCACCACGGCAAGGTAGTTTCCTTCAGGTTCCATTTCCTGTTCCATGTCATTAAAATAGAATGTTGCCTCAGAATGTTTTTAACAAATTAAGAGCAGTATTACTTGCAAAGTGTTTAGCATGGTGCCATATATATCATATATATAGTAAATTATATGTATATATATGGTATATGCCAAAATTTAGATAGTGTTATTTTTTTTCTGGGTGCTGAATAAATGATTTTAAATATCACTTGTTTAATTTTAGAAATATATCTAGTGCACATATCTAGTTATACCTAGGAATACAAGTTTCCTCCTTAGCTGAGAAGACGGGCCCACTGAAGTGAACATTTTTAAACCATTGTAAGCAATACCTGTTTGATTTTCTCTCCTCAGAAGCAGCTACAGTAGGGTGGATGGGAGGCCCTCTGGTGCTCCTTTCTCACTTGTGTCACATTAAGCAGATCTCCAGTTCACAGACCACTTGTCCTTTGGAAAACCTGTGTCAAAGTCTGGTTGAGAGACAGCAAGGCATTTAAGAGGTAGTTAGTCATTAGAAGGGATCAATGCTTTTTTCACAGGAGTGGGCTGTTGCTCCCGTGAGACTTAACTAGTAACCACGCGTTTATTGCTAACCACATTCAGCTTCCTCTGCTCTTCCTTGTTCTCTCTTTCAATCGCGGTGTGATCTTCCCCATAGATGCTTCTTCTGGTTGTCCCCCATGTCTGAAGCAGCAAGTGGCACTCACCAGAAGCCAAGGAAATGCCAATGTCAGATCCCTGAGATAAATGAAAATAATTTTTAAAAGTCACCCAGCCGGAGATAACTTAGCAACAGAAACAAAACCGAAACTCTGTACAGCATAGATGACAATCTTACTAATTTCCTTGGGCCCACTAGAGGATACTCAGAGCTCCACATACACTCATTTCTTTGAGTGTCAGAACTATGAATAGCCTGTGTGTCGATGGGCTCCCTCTTCACTCATTCATTCATCTATTCAACCATCTACTATTAAATGTTTGCTACCAATTGCTAAGTTAAGATATATGAAGTGAACCCTTATCAAGGAGGTTGTCCTAGGAATCCCATTAAAGAGGTCACAAGACACAGAACATAAAGTGTTCCATATATTTGAGAAGATATGCTAAAGTAAGATTCAAGAAAAAATATGAAGGCCACCAAAGAGTAACAAGAGAAAATTTGAGAAGCTGAAATACATAAAAAAAAATGTTTACTTTGGGGCCTTGGCAAGATGGCTCAGTAGGTAAAGACAAGCTGCCAAGCTTAACCACCTGGTAGAAAGAGAGAACCCACATGGTAGAAGGAGAGAACTGACTCCTGACAATTGTTCTTGGACCTCACAGGAGTACCATGGCATACATGCACAGACACACACACACACACACACACCGCAACACATGCACAGACAAAATAAAGAAATAAAATGGAACTTACAACTTTTATACATTAAAGAATGATAACAACAGCAACCAAAAAAACGAACAATGTGCAGAGCAAAAGAAAATATTTATAAATGATATATATTATAGAGGTTATCATATATACAGAATATATGAAAAGAACTCCTGAACTCACAACCAAAGTCAAACATGTTATAAAAAAAAAAGAGTTGCCAAAGGAATTGAGTAGACTTCCTCTGAAGATGTACAAATAACCAACAAGTACAAGAAAAGATAATCATCATACATCATTAGAGAGGGAACGGCAAATTAAAACCTCTAAGAGCCATCACTTAAAACCTCTAAGAGTCAACCCATTAGGATGACTGCAACAAAGGAGAAAGGAGGAGGGGGGAGAGGGAGGGAAAAAGAAAACAATTACACCATGAAGAAACTGAGACTCCTGTGCACTGTTTTTGGTGAAAAGAAAATGGTAGAACTAGTGTGAAGAAGAGTATCAACCTCTCGAAAACTTAAGCATAGAATTAGCATATATCAGTTGATTGTTCCTCAATCAATTGATAGCAGGGAATTTGCACATCAGTGCTCATAGCAACATCAGTTACCAAAAGATAAAAGCAATCCGGTGTCCATCACTGATAAGTGTATAAACAAATAATGAAATATCGTTCAGTCTTTGAAAGCAAGGAAATCCTGACATAGGCTGCAACATGAATAAACCTTGATGATTCTATGTTAAGTGAAATAAGTCATTGATGGAAGAAAACAGGCAGCTAATGGATCCTGGATTCCCTCTCTGAAGATCCTGAAAGGAAGCTGAAATTTAAGGAAAATGGCATAGCATTCACATACCACCTATACAAACTTTTCTGTATGCTTTACATCATTTCTAAGTTACATGGGTTTTTTTTTAACTTTTTATTGATTCTTTGTGGGTTTCATATCATGTGCCCCAATCCCACCCACCTTCCTGTCTCCTCCTACCCACCCTCCACCCTTGCAATCTCGTCCCCAAAAGAAAAAAAAAAAGTTATTGTGGAAGCTGTAGTGTGTTGAAGTGTGTCCCACAGTACACACTTTAGTCCACACATCTTTACTTGCAAATGTTCATTGCAATGAGTCACTGGTCTGTTTCCAGGCCTCTGACTTCTGCTTTACTATCAATACTGGATCCTTACCAAGGCTTCTTCCAGATATCCTGTTGTTGTCCTGTGTCATAAAGATCCTGACGCTTTGGTTCTACAAGACTGTCTCCTTCATACACTTCAGCAGTTCATATAGAGGGGGTAAATCTTGGGGTAGATTAACTCAAAGCCCTGAATCTGGTCTTGGGAGGTCTCTGAGTTAGTTAAGCCTGACAGCTCACCTGCCTCCATACCACCAGGATGATCTCTCCGACACTGCTGGCAAGTTCATCCAATTCCCAAAGCCAGCAAGGGGCTGAGCAAGTTCTCCCACTCTCATGCCCTCAGGGCTGACTCACCCTTGCCCAGGTGAGTCAGGGCCAGCTCTACCTTGCTGCCCAGGTGATGTGCAGGGCCAGCTCTCTTGAGTACTGATCTCGGTGAGGCGCAGGGCCAGGTCTTCTGCTCTCATGCCTTCAGGGCCAGCAATCCTGGTGAAGGATGGGGCCAGTTCTGCCCAGCCCTCAGACATCAAAATGGCCCCAGGCAGCAGCCCACACCGGAGGTGTCTACCTGGCCTTTGGTGGTAACTTCAGGGCCACAGACCCCCAGTGGCAGCAGAGGCCAGGACCTCACTATGGCTTTAGGTGGCATCACCAGCTACTCACATCAGGCCGATCCTCACTACCCTCGAGTCTCCAGTTCTACCTGTTTACATTGTGTTCACAGCCTTTCTCTTCTCTTTGTCTTCCATTTCTTTACTACTCAGTTGCTCATCTTATTGGCACCCAAAGGTCTCTGGGTGTCTGGGGTCATCTCAGGAGTGCTGTGTCCCACTCAAGCTGTGTGGCACCAGGCAGGGGTTGCTCTTGGGCATGGTCTTCCCACCCAGACCCTGAGGCACTGGACTGATGGTTGTCTCGGGCTTGCTTCCTGCCTGGGTCCCGTGACACCAGACAGATGGTCATCTCAGGCTCGCTCCCCACCTGAGCTCTCCAGGTTACTTCTAATGTCTAGTTCAATGTAAATGCTGTACAAATAGTTGGTAGACTCTATTATTCAGCGTATAACAACAGAAAAACTTTGCAGAGCTTACTGCACACCATTTTTTGAGTGTTTTTACCTCTGTAGCTAGTCAGACATACAGATGGAGACAAAGAACCACAGACAAGGAGGACCAACAATGTTGTATGACTTTACCTCTGTGAATACCTAGAATAGTTAAGTTCACAGACAGGAGTTGGGGAAGGAGGGACAGAAAGTTGTTGTTTTTGTTTGGTTAGGTTAGGTTTGGCTTTTTTGCTTGTTTTTGTTTTTGTTTTTGTTTTTCAAGACAGGGTTTCTCTGTGTAGCCTTGGCTGTCCTGGAACTCACTCTGTAGACCAGGCTGACCTCGAACTCAAAGCTCCACCTGCCTCTGCCTCCCTAGTGCTAAGTTCAAAGGCGTGTGCCACCACCATTGGACAGGAAGTTATTCTTTAACAAAGTGTGGTGTGAAAATGTGTATAGTTTGATTTACGTTCACAGTTTCATTTTTTGTTTGTTTTTGTCTTTTTTTTTCTTTTGTCCTTTGTTCCTGAAACAGCTATAGCTCAATGAAGGTTTTCAAAAATGTCTCCTGTTATAACATTGGGGCTCCATAGGCCTCAGAGTGTAAAATGTCTCCAGCCCTTCACCTGCTTATCACCACCCCAGGGTATCCATAGAAACCATCATTTCTCTTCCCCAGGATGGGCCTGATGGTTAACTTTGATTGTCAGCTTGACAGGATGGTCACTTAAGTGACCATCTGCTGGACATGTCTCTGAGAGGGTTTTAATTAGGTTAACTGAGGGGAGACAGCCCACTCTGAATGTGAGTGGTACCATTCTATGGGCTGTGGTTCTGGACTGAATAAAAGGGAGAAAGGGAACTGAGTACCCCCAGCCTCCTCTGGCTTCTGTCTGGATGCAACGGCCAGCTGCCTTGTATCCCTGCATCATACCGTTCATGTAAGGAGCTTCTGTCATATATTTTGTCACAGAAAAAAAAAATTGAAACAAAATAACCAATGCAGAAACTTCATTGCCAGAAGTAGAGTCATTGCTATGACAACCTGGCTATGTACTTCTTAAGCACAGGAAACATGGAAAAGATTGAAAACTTTGGGCTAGAAAGACTATAAGCACAGCTAGATTGGCCATTCTGGTGGGGATTTAAAAAGACCAGAATGCTGAGAGAAATGTGGAGATTTAAAGGAATCTCTCGTGAGTTTTGAGAGGGGTGTAAAGACCCTGTTGGAAAAGGAGTTAGATGACAATCTATTACATTCTAGCAAAAAAGCTGGCTATGTTCTGCCCACATCCTGAGAACCTGAGTGAGACTGAACTCAAAAGCAATAAACTAATTCCTGGGGCAGAAGAATTTTCAAAACCACATAACATTTAGGCTGTGGCAAGGCTACTGTTCACCGCTCTTCTTCAGATCAGCAGGGAAAGAGAAAAAAAAAATACAAAATTTGTGGTTTAGTGCAGAAAGGTGTGTGAGCAAGTTTAAATTTGTAGACAAGACTACATGGACAAAGCATCTGTAACTGTTAAAAAGACAAGCGCTATTAAAGAGAAACCTCACTCCCTTTACTGAGACAGTAGGAAAGGCACCCTACTTACATCCTACTCACTGAAGGCTGCAATTTATGGAGATGCAAATTCATTTGATAGCGGAAAGATAGAGCTGATAGTGCCATTGAAGGGGGTTTTGTGTTTAAAACAAAACAAAACCAACTACCTATACACAAAGAGGCTACTGCAAGTGTGGTCCAAAGGGCCAGGATATACCAGAAGATGTCAGATGTGTTGTTTGTGTAGAACTGGTTCTACAATGTTAAAGTCCTCTAGGATCCCACTGTCAAAGTCTTTCTCTGTTTTGGCAATGTTCCAGGATCCTGGGTAGATGTGGACGTCTCTCCAGCTCACTTTATCTCTTAGGTTGCTGAGCTGATGGCTCAGGCAACCAATCAAGAATGATGATTGAAAGAAAAATAAATAGGGGAGGGAGCTCAAGATTCTTTCTCTAGGTATAAGTACTGGCCACACTGCCTGCTAAGAAGAAAAACTTTAACTGGTCACCTTTTTTGCTGCAGCCAGGACTGTAAAACCGCTTCTAGCCAAAACTTCAGGGAATTGTAAAAAAAAAAATAAGGGGGGGGGGCTCTTTGACTGAGATTACCTCCTGCACAGGGACAGGTTGCTAGTACAGAGGCCTCCACAGGCTAAAGAAAACTTTTTCCTCCTTGTCCTCTGCTGATAGTTAGATCTGAATCGCTGTTAACTTGTTTATAAATCAGAAAGCAAAAGGAAAAGGGGGAGAAAGTAAGCAAAGACCATTCAAGCACACATGCTCAAGGAAAAAGGTAGATGAAGTGAAGAATTTTACCTTCAGTGTATTCCCACAAGCTTACAGATGTTGAAGGTATTGATTTCTGCTAGCGTCCCCTCTGAAGAAACTGCAGCAAGTTTAGACTGCTGGTTCCATAGCATCAGCCCATATGTACACATAGACAATCATACATATAGACCTGTATGTGTTCATACACACATTCAATGGACAATACAAAAGGAGCTCCTCACAAACAGATGGACAATTGACATACACTCATGTAACACATGAACAAAAACAGACAGATAGACATATTTATATGTAAACACATATCTAAATTCATATTTACAACTCATGGATGAAGCAAATTCCAGCCAGCTTTCGTTCGATGGGCTTCTACCACTGGGCTTCTGTCAACAGTGTGTGTGTGTGTGTGTGTGTGTGTGTGTGTGTGTATGTGTTCTGCCACTGTTTTGTGCAGCCTTCATACATCTGAGAGAAAGCTCCCAGAAAAGGAACTACCTCATAGTCAAAAAGGCAACTAGTCACAAAAACAGATGAATTCTAAAATACAACAGGTTACATGTTTTAAAACTAAACATTTCTTATCTAATGTATCCATTACGTAAGTTCACAGTGAGTTCAGAGTGAAAAATGTTGACAATGCCTAGAGGTTAACAGGGTCTAAAAGTTACCAGAATATATGCCTTTTCAATTAAGACTGACCCGGTTACACATTTTTTAGCTATCTCTAAGTTTATAGTGAGTTCAGGATAATAATTTTATCTGTCTTTCATTCTAAGAAGCAAAGTAAATTTAAAATGACAGTATATAATGCCATAAGGTAACAAGATATAAGGAATTACAACAGAACAGTTTGTATATAATGACATCAAGGTTTGTACTTAATTAGACATTGCTTGGTAGTCCCATTATAATTTGGGTTCATGGGAAGTTTAAACCAACTTGCTTATATTTATGGTGTATAGCAGGATTTGTAATGAAGGCTTATCTTGAAGACACAAATCTGTCTCAAAGCTGTCTCCTAGTGAGGCATCTGGAGGTTCACAAAGGTATTTATTGCAGCCATAAATTTTCTAAAGTTGTTTTAGAACTTCTAAAACAATTTAACTTTTAAAATTGTTCAAATCAAATCAGAATTAATCAGGAATTACTTCATCTGAACTGCAGTATATCTTCCTTAAGCCCATAGGAAGTTTGTTCAATCAGACTATATAAATACCAGAAAGTGAGGATTCACACCATACCAGAGTATAGAGAGATACAGGAGTGCACAAAGAATGAGTGTCAGAGACTGAAAGTAATTCTGGGGTGTTTTCATGATACAGACTTTGCAAAATACTGGATCTCCGTCCAGAAGGCCCACCTGCCTAATGTGCTCCTTTAACAGAATGGGTCCTGACACTACAGGCATAATAAACTCAGGAATGAAGTGTTCATGAAGTTTGACAGCAAGCCACTGAGGCCAGTATGTAGCAATATTAAAGTCCTTGAGAAGCCACTCTGTGGAACTGTGAATGCAAAGCCTAAAGCTGCAATGGAGACTCCAGGATTATGGAGATGCCAGTACCATGGGTTGTATGCAGAAAAGCTGCATGTGTGAAGTGGAGGTGACAAAAAAGGAGAAGCTTTGTTTGCTTCAGGTAGCAGAACTAGAGGAGTGAAGCTAAACCCTTTGTATCACAGGTGATTTCCTCACAAGCCCCAGATGTCTGATGTGGAGCTGTTGGATTCAGTGTTTGCCCTGCTGGGTGGGCTGGGGTCTCACTTTGGTCAAATTTTCCCTTGCT
Source organism: Psammomys obesus (assembly GCF_907164565.1). Lineage (NCBI taxonomy): Eukaryota > Metazoa > Chordata > Mammalia > Rodentia > Muridae > Psammomys > Psammomys obesus. Next base: position 33,154,077 of record NW_026585895.1, read on the forward strand.
ATGGCTCCCATTCCTCTTTGGAACTCTAGGCCATTGTCTCAGCTATTTGTTTGTTTTTATCACCTTAACAAAAGCTAAATTTATCTGAGAAGAGAGAATCAGTTGAGAAAGTCTCAGTAAGATTATACTGTAGACAAGACTATGGGTCATTTTCTTACTTAGTGAGTATTGTGGAAGGGCCCTTTCAATTGTGGATGGTGCCACACCTGGGCAAATTGTCCTGAGGAATGTAAGAAAGCAGGCTGAGCTAGACATGAGGGAGCAAGCCAGTAAAGAAGCATTCATCCACAGTTTCTGCTTCAGTTCCTGCCTCCAGGATGCTGCCCTGAGTCTCTGCCTTGAATTGGATATGAAAGTATAAGAAGTAATAAACTCTTTCTTACCGCAGTTGCTTTTCATCAGGACATTTTATCATGGTAACAGAAACTCCAAGACAGCCATTATATTGAGAAGTTTATAACCTATTTTTGGTTGTACATCACTCATCAGTAAGGGATTGCCCTAGTCTTAAACTCTGAACTTTCACTGTAAGAACTTTCAAAATTAGACTGAATGCATTTGCTTGTGAGATAGCCATGAGCCAATGAGAACAAGGAGTAGAAGTTTGTGGCTTAAATGTGCCATGTCTGCATGTCAAGTTAATTAAATACTTTTTTTATAAGTTGTCTTGGTCATAGTGTCACTCTACAGCAATAGAACACTAAGACAACCCAAAACAAAAACAAGCAAACCAGCAAACAGCCAGGAAAACAAATAAACAACAAAAATCTACAAAACTATAATCAAATAATAATAATAATACATACATACACACAAAAGCATCAAGTCTGTTTTGTGTTGGCCAATTACTGAGCTTGGGTCCCCTTGGAGTGTGGTTGACATAGTCAGTGACACTCCATTGGACAAAATTGATTTTTTCCTTTCCCATTAGATATCAATTATAAACAGTTTCTTGGCTAGAGGCGGGGCTTTGTGCCCACTTCCTCTTCTCTGTGTTGGGATTTTGTCTCCCTTGAATTTATTCAGGTCTCAGGCATGCTGTCACAGTCTGTGCATTCATATGTACATCAATCCTATTGTGTCTGGAAGATTCTGTTTTCCTTAGTCATTCACCACCTCTGTCTCTCACAATCTTCCTGCCTCCTCTTCAGGTAGGTTTCTGAGCCTTGACAGGAGGGGGTTAATATAAACATCCCAATACTGAGTTCTCCGAAGTCTCTCCATGCATGTTCTCCAGTTGTGGGTCTCTGTGTTAATTATCATTTGTCCATTGCAAGAAGAAGCTTCTCTGATGAGTGTTGGATACAATAATGTGGGTGCCAGCTGAGTGTGGTGGGTTTGAGTCCTGAGGAGAGAGCAGTTCTAGGGTTAGCAATGAATCACAAAGAAATTCTCTCTCTCTCTCTCTCTCTCTTCCCCCCTTCCTCTCCCTTTCTTCCTCCACCCACCTCTCTCTCTTTCTCTAATCAGGTTCTAGAAAAGCTTCTCCACAGGGTTTCTCTGTGTAGTCTTGGCTTTCCTGAAGACCAGGCTGGCCTCCAACTGAGAGATCCACCTACCTCTGCCTCCCTAGTGCTGAGATTAAAGGCTTGTGCCACCACTGCTTGGCTGAAAAAAAGAAAATAAAAAGTATAAAATACCATGACTCACATGGTATTTTGATTGAACCACTAGTCTGGCTGCTACTTCCAATTCAGTGTAGTCAATTTTAAACAAGCATGAGACAGTGTATTGGTGAGAAGCAGTGTGTCCTGTCAATGATTTTAGTTATTTGGACTCTAGAAGACATTAAAATTACAGTGTAGTTTTAACCATTGTCCAGTGTATCAGGGTGTTTAGCGTTACTATAACAAAGGCCTGGGGCAGGCTTACTTTATTTTTATGAGGCTATTTTGGCTCAGATTCTAAAGACATAAAGTCATCTGTTGATGGCCTTTTGTTATCAGCATCTTGCTCTAATATCCGGCATCACATGACAAAAGATGGGGAGGGGTGTGTGTATGTGTTTCTCTTCTTCTAAAGCCACCTAGGGCAATCCCGATGCCTCCCCCCAATAGTTACCCACTAAACATCATGATTTGATTAAGTTTCTACTGTGCTTATACTCACACCAGAGACTAAATTTCAACACTTATACTTTGGAAGACACTCAGACCACATCTAAGACATATTACCTCCATGATGAATTGATTTCCTGACTAGCTCCATTCCATAAGACTGCATATCCAACAGTCTTAGAGCAAAGACACCAGGAAGAATGGCAGCTTGGGGCAAGGACAAAGGACTATGTGCCATATCAACTCCTGGCTGAGACCTGCATGGAAACAGCAGCAGCCGTAGCATATTGAAGGAGAACCAGACCTGGGGCATGGGGGGCTGTGATAGGGCAAGACAGAGCATGCTGCTCAGCAGAACTGAGATCGTGTTTAGGAACCCAAGACTGAGGAGACGACGTGCTAGTTATTCCCTTAGGGAAGGGTAAAAACCCAATACCTGTTTTCCCCAACCTATTACTGGAAGGTTTTGCAGGCTTGCTGGCACACACCTTTAACCCCAGCTCTGGGAGGCAGAGGCAGATAGATCTGTATGGTTCAAGGTGAGCCTGAAAGAGAGTTCCAGGCCAGCCTGGGCTACAGAGTGAAATGCTGTCTGAAGCATAAGCGAACAAAAGAAACAAAAATCAATGACTGGAAGATGATCCTGAAAGGACAGGAAAAATAGCCCTATTGACAGCTGGGGAAGGCCCCGGTGGGGCTGCCAGCCTCCCTGTCATCATTCTGTTTCAGGATGTCAGTTCTTTGAGCCCTTGACCCTGCTCACATGGTTAGCTCCTGGTCCATCCATGGCTGGTACTTTTCCCTCACCTCTTCAAATCCCAGGTACCTACAAACCTATCAAAGCTTCCAACGTGGAGTTGTCATTTGGAGCCGTGAAAATGCTCTGAAGGTAGGTGGTGGTTAATGGTTGAACACCATGGATATACTCGATGCCATTGAGTTGGGGATCTGGAGATGGTTTAAGGTGGTGAATTTTATGATTGTTTTATTTACTACAGTAGAAGAACCTAACACCACCTTGCTCACTTTCTGCAGTCATTTTCCTCCACCCAGAGCCCGAGCCATTGGCAACCTGACAGTGGCCTTCATTTCAAGTCTGCCCTTGTGTCCTTCACTTCATAGCCATTCTCACGTCAAGTGCTTGTTTGTGCGTCTTGCTTCTTTTTCTGTGTCTTCCATGTGAGAACTGTGTGCTATTTACATGCTTAAGTTACTATTTTCTGGATGATTAACCTATTTCCTTCCTCTTCTTGGTAATGGCAAGAACTTATGAATGCACGCAGGAACCTAAAGGCAATGATGCAAAGTTATAGATGGAGCCTTGGGCACAGGGCCCTTTGCTTTTTCATTCCAGATCTACTGCCAACAAATTCTGTGAGAGATATAGTCTATTTTCTCAAAAAAATTTTTTTCTATTTTTTAATCCCATCTGCTGAAATTGTACTAAAATATCAATTCTGGATCAAAAAGGATTGCAAAAATACTTTGGGAAATAAAATCTTTAAAAGGCTGTGAAAAGATTGTTCCTCCCATAAAAAATGAGACAAAGGAAATAGGAATTATAAATATATGTATGGGCATGTTACATGTGTGTATATGTATATATAAATCTGTATACATATAACACACAGTCTTCATTTTTTTTTATTTCTTAGTATTGTGGAGAAGATGAGAAGACAGAGGACAGCTTTGTGGAGCCAGTTCTCTCCTTCTACCTTTCCATGAGTTCCAGGGATGGGACTCAGGTCTGCAGGCTTGAGCACTTTTACCTTCTGAGCCGCCTCATTGGTTCCTAGTTTTTGTTGTTGTTGTTGTTTTAAGTCAGGCTAGCCTCAAACTCATTATGTAGCCAAGGTTGACCTTGAACTCTTGCCTCCACCCCTAGGTGCTGAAATTACAGGCATGAGCCACCACCACCACTCTGGCTCAAAACAGGCTTACACTAACATAAAATTGATTTCTAACCCCAAGGCCCAACATAATGCAACTCAATAAATGTTATTTCATGAATTCCTTCATCATTTCAGTCTTTCTAAAAACGTGAGTTTTCAGTTGTTGGAAAAACGGATCCTGTGGACTCTAGTCGAAAACATTTGTTTTAGAGAATGATGGACCCGCTGCCTTGAGTTTTGTTCATGGCTAAATTCACAGTATGATTTACAAGCAGGCCACTTGCCCATTCTTGAGCTTCCTGACCCAGCAAGGCCTCTCCACAGCCAGGATTTACAGGTGCTTTCAGAGGGTTAACGTAGAACTGAGGAACTCGCAACTAGTGAGGAAAGAATGTCAAACAGACTGGAAGGCCCCTGTCTCCACTCACCTTTACCAGCAATAGTTGCAGAGCCTGAGGCTTCATCGCTGAGATGAAACAGAGAATGGAGAAGTATCTGGATCACTCAGACAATGAACAACCTCACTCTGAGTGATTTGCACCTGATAGAAATCAAGGCCAGAGCATGTGAGTTTTTTTCTACCCTCCTGATAACCCTGCTTTATCAGAATCATTTTCCAGCACTCTGCCTCCCTTTATGCAGCCCACTCCTAGAGAATAGTTTCTGTCCCCATCTCTACTGCCAGTAAGAAGTGTAAATTGAAGCAATTATCTGAATTGTTCAAGGGAAAAAAAAAGCCTCAGAAATTCTCCTGCCTGAGTGATCCAGGTAATTGCTTCAATTTTCACGTCAGCTCCTGTCTTGGCAGTCCCCAGGATGGCCATTTAACTGAAACCCTGGGGTCTGCAGGTTACCATGTGGGTCTAATCATTTTTGATTGCCCAGACCCAGCCCCATTCTTACACGTGTGAAAAGGAAAGATCTGACCCTAGTGAAGATTAAAAACCGAAGGAGCAGGTGAACTAATTTTAAAGGCACCAGAAAAAAAAAAAATAGATATCCCTTTAAAACTTTCAAAAATAATGTGCTGTCACAGATGAAAAATTTTGGATGTCTTTTAAAATTTATCACCTCAATGAGGAAGAAGGGACAACTATCCCATCCCTCTAGCATGACCTCAGCGGACGTGGGAGAGAGCCCTTTCTCTTCCCTGAGAACTGACACATTGGCTGAGGTTTTACTGGACTAAACCCTCAGTGTTCTTGCAGAAACAGAATAAAGGGTATGGTAGAGTTACATGGGGGAATCATGGGTCCAGAAAAAGGACAAGAAAAGAACATGCAAGTAACAAGGCACCTGTGAGTGAGCATTGCTATCAAAAGCAGCTGAGTTACAGGTGATGAGGGGCACCCAGCCCTTTCAGGGATGATCCACACCAGTCAAATTTCTATCATCTATGCAAGACCCCCTTGGACACAAAATTCAACACTAGTAGTTCCTCTAAAATCCAGTCAGAGGAAATCACTACGAAGATAAACGTCCCTAAAATGAAACAGGAAACACAATTGGGATACCTGTTATGCATCCCACATCGACCTCCATAAAAATTCCCCGGAGACTTCATGTTGTGACCCTCATGCCCTGCAAACACACGGAGTCCTTTCTCTTATGATAGCCTACATGGCTCCTTTCTTCTGAGGAGAATGCTCCTTGACAGAGTGAGTATGTGGTGGCCCGGCTCAAAGTGGGTCCCAGGTTTGTGGCCCCCACTGAAATACTGTGCTCCAGAACACAACGTGCACTCTTCCAGTCAGCAGTCTGTCTCCAGGACTGAGGGAAGAAGAAAAGAGAAGCATGACTTTCTATTTCCTACCATGAAGATTAGTGCACTACCAGCAGCAAACAGACTCCGAGGTCGTAGCCACAGACCCTTGTGACAAGCAGTGGGGTGGGGGTGAGGGGCTCCCCACAGAGCCTCCTTTTTTTTTTAAGTGGGAAATGAGGTTGTCTTCAACAGAGGTCAAGGGAAAAGTGTTGTGGGTGATTAATATTTATTATTAATATATCTTTTAGCTAAGCAGCAGTTGGTCCTAAACCAGCTGTATACCCAAATCACCACACAGAGACTGGGGTTTATTTAATTAACCTAGAGCACAATGCTGGGCAATAGTTACTCCATCCTAAACCTCCAAGCCCACAGTTTCCTCTCATTCAGATTTCACCTGTTATACGTGCTTTAATCGTATCTTAGTTTCAGTCCATCTCTCCACGTGGTTCCAAGACCTCTCCTCCGGATTCCTTGCTCCTCCCTCATGCTTCCTCGCCCTCCCCTCCCGACCAGGATGTCCCTCCCTATCCTCTCCATTGCACAGCATTGGGGCTGGTTGTTTAATTGACAATATGGAGAACAAACAGTGGCATATTTACACAAACTTGAGACAAGTGGTGCTTAGAAAAAGCATCACAGTGCAATGTCTGGATTGAAACCAGATAGTAGAGTAGAGAAATCAGCATTTGAATGAACAAAGATAAGTTGTACACCTTCCAAAAGAACATAGTACCAACAGAAAAGCATCAGGTCATGGGGAGCCTTTTCTCAATGCTGTGTTTGCTGTCTGTTGCTAGTAACAAATCACTTTGACTCTCCAACAAGCAGTCGCTTGGTTTTTAGGTCAGCAAGCTTGGAGCTATGTAGCTTGGTCTTGTGGCTCAAGGCTCTGTCTTACAGCCAGGGCTGTAGTCACGTTAGGGCTAGAATGGGGAAGGATCCGCTTCCAAGGTGCTTCATGGTTGTTAGTCAGAAGCTGTTCTCAGTTCCTCCCTATGTGGGCATCAATACGATGGATGAGAGACTGGAAACAAGACAGTAGCCACTTTCCGGTGGCACGTTGCTGGTTTGCTGGGCATTCAGTGGAAAGATTTGCATAGAGTGAATACTCAGGGGACTGGCCCATGGGGAACCATTTAACCAAGCAACCATGTACTTCTGGATCTCTTACACAGAAATGGGGCACAGAGTAGAATAATGAACACAGCACCGAACCAAAATAAACCCTTTTGTCAAACAGTCTCAGAGCAATACATAAATACAACCATTTAAGCAGACTCTCAAGACAGCAGTCATGAAGAAAAATAGCAATATATTACACCTCACTAAAAAATGAAGTCCTGTACATCAAAATCCATACCAGAGAATACATTTTAAAACTCAGCTGAAGGTTTTTGTAACATACACAACAAAGAGTCAATACCTTTACTAAAGAATTCTTACAAATCAATATGACAGTTGTAAATGCACAGGAGAAAAGCTAGCCTTGGGCACTAAAACACGACCCACAAAAGAATTATAAATTACCCGGAAATGCACGGGAAGCTATTTCGCCTCATTAGTAACCAGGGGAATGCCTGTAAAATTGGCACAGATGACAAAGAATAATGGGACCACCTACCCCAAAGTAAGCCAGGCAGGCAGCCTTCTCTCATCCTACTGGTAAGGAGGTAGATCTTTCTATTTCTTTTTCCTAGGAAGGCAACATAAATCTGAACTTGACAAACATACAGGCACGGACTTCCTGCCATCAGCGGCAGGAGCATCAGGATACAAGCCTGTGATCCCCCAGGGGCACAACGTTATGTAAAGACATCTGGAAACTGAAGTTAAAAAATTTCCCAAGTCTTAGAGAGCCTTGAAGAGCAGGTGGACCTGCTGGTAGCCTTGACAGGCAGTGTCAAGTCCCTGGGAGTTTGTAAATAGAGTTCATAGGTTAGGAATAAAACAAAACAAAAATCCCTTAACATGTTTAGAGCCCTCTAGGAAATATTGGGGTCCAGAAGTAGAATTTAGAAGATGTTTTCCTTTTCCCAGTAGAACTCTGGCCCTCTCTCCTTACTCTTGTGGTCAATTGGCAGGTTGTCTTTGGTACTCAGCCTCTGGGCTCTTTCTGACATTCACAGGTGAATGGCTTCGTAAGCACGGTATCATCATCCCAGACCCAGAAATAGTTACCAAGAAATGCAAGGATGGAGATTCCTAAGGCATGGTGGTTAGTCAGGATTCTTTGGGTTCTAAGCAATAAAAATGTATGTAAGCTATCTAAAACAAAAAGCAGAGAAGGAGTAAATTATATTCTTGAAGAATTATAAGGCTAAACTTGGAGGCAGAGAGGACTCAGCAAACTGGACACTGCAGTTTCTTTTCATCTGGTCTTTGCTGCTTGCTGAGAGTATCCTGTCTCCCTTTCTTCTTATGTACAGGGCTCCTTGCCTTCTCTAAGCAGTGCCACAGAACATTCAGGATGCCAGAAGGTCTTTCCCTCTGTCTCATTGTCTTGGCTCAGGGCAGGCTTGCCTCTGTTAGACAAATCAGTTCTGAACGGAGGCAACGTCTTGTTCAACAGTCCTGGTCAGCTTAAGTGACCCGGCAATCTGTGGGTTAGACAGAGGTGAGGCGGGAACAGGTGCCAGGAAAGCAAGTCCTGGGAAGCAGCCATGGCGTTGATGACAGTGAGACTGAAGGAGTAACCTCGCGCCCTGGGGCGGTCAGTACTGTGCCCTCCACAATGCCAACCCGTTCTACCACAATTGAATGTTCCACCTTCAGTTCCTGCAGTCAGCAAACCCAAGATCTAAAGGAGGCTGAAATGGCCACAGTTCAGCCCATGCCAGAAGGCCCTATTTCCATCAGCCAACTCACTTGTCTCTGGATGGCCAGCCCTGGAGCGTGGCTTCATTGTTTCTCTAAATGAGAGAAAGCAAGCCATTGGTTTACCAAAGAACTAACTGAATCAGATGCTCCGACGGAGCCCAGAAAGTAGATGAATTTGTATAGTGCTTTATAAATCCAACCCTGTCATCACAGTGCAACAGCTTGTGGCCATTTGGCAAATCTTCCCAGCCCCGTGTGAAGGGCTCCTTACTCTTCCAGTACTCACACACTCAGCCCCACAACTCTGACTGATTAAACTCATAGTCTGACCTGTTTATCTGTCCATTTTTACTGGCATTCATTGGGCACCTCAGCAAAATTTTAGCACTATTGTGAACTCTGCTGTTTCACAGTATCTACACCATGCTGTAAGCACTCGGCTTAAATGCTGATTGACATGTGTAAGTACGGCACATGCCTAGTACATTTATGTGTAGGATAGAGATCTTGTTCTAGCATTTTTGGGGAAAACGCTCATTCATTCATTCTAGACCTATCTTTAAATTTTTTACTAAATGCCAGTCACTGTCTTAGGGGAACAGATGTGGTCCAAGCCTTTACACGGTTTACTGATGGAGCTAGCCAACAAACACACAAGTATGCGACATGATGCCAACGCAGTAACAAGCCATGAACTAAAGTAAAGATGCAAGGAAGGTAAAACGCCAGTGAGGGGTGGGGCTCTAGTGTAGCTCACGTGATTAGGACTTAGAGAGAATTTGGAACTATGCTTCAGTTCTTAAGCTTCGTGTGTATACGGACTCACGAACCAGAAGGGGGTTGGTGAATAGAGAGGGCATTAGAAATTGCCATGTAATAAACCACCCCCAAGAGTTGATGCTGTACCTGCATGCATGTGTGTGCGCGATGTGCTTGTGTTCATGTAAGTATGTACACGTGTGTGTGGTGCACACACATGCTTGTGCATGGGGAGGCCAGAGGTCAAAGTCAGATGGGTCACATGTTTTTCTCAGTCTTCTCCATCTTAATTTTTGAGCTAGGCTCTCTCAGTGTACTTGGATCATGTTGGTTTAGCACCACTGGCTGTCCAAAGAACTCCAGGAATCTGCTGTCTTCACCTCACCTCCACCATCAGAGTTACAGAATCACTTTCCAACACAGGGCTTCATCCATCCATCCATCTATCCATCTACCCATCCATCTACCCGTCCGTCTGTCTGTCTATCTATCTATCTATCTATCTATCTATCTATCTATCTATCTATCTATCTATCTTGATACAGGAGATCTGAACTCCATACTTGGGCAGAAGGGTTTTTTGTTTGTTTGTTTGTTTGTTTGTTTACTCACTGAGCCATCTCCCCAGCCCCTTAAACAACTAACCGTTCATTTCTCACAGTCCACAGAATACCTGGGCAGTGTTGCCGACCTCTGCCAGGTCCATCTGACATGGGCTCAAAGCACTGGATGTCTGTGTGCTGATCCCTTGGCTCCACAAGGCTGGGCCAGGAACATCCTCATGCAGAGTCAGAGACCCAAGGCTAACCAAGCAAGCCAACTGGGCAAGAGAACCACGGAACATGCCCTTGCACCTTCATGCTTTCTCTTGCCTCACAGCTGATAGAATTGAACAAATCAGGCCACATGACTAAAACCAAACACACTTAGAGGAGACTGAAATATTACATAGCAAAGAGTGTTACTATAGGGTATAGGCTGAACTGTGCCTCTCCCTTGAGTTCACAAGCCCTAACCGTCATGTGCCTTCATCTGGAGACAGGATATGTAGAAGGGAATACAATTTCAATGGGTTCTTAAGTTTGGGGTTCTCCCTGTGGAGTGTTAGTCCAGACAGTTCTGGAATTTGCAATCCCCCTGACAAGGCCTCCTGTGTAGCGTTGATTATAGGTCTGTGTCACCAGGCTCAGCAAAGTTGATACCTTAATCCAATAAGTATATTGTTAAGAAAAATAAAGAGAGAAGGACCCCCCAACCACACATACACACACGTGAACACAATGAGAACATGGTGTTACAGAAGACAGGAAGGTGGCCTTCACCAGACTAAACAACCTTGACCTTAAACTCCAGCTTCCAGAGCTGTGAGAAAATCACATTTTATTGTTTGAGCCCTATATTAGTTTGTTTCTTTGTTGCTATAATGAAACTCTCTGACACAAAAGAGGAAAGAGTTCATTTGCTTACAGGTTATGGTCCATCACTGAGGGAAACCAAGGCAGGAACTCCAGGTAGGAACTTGGAGGCAGGAACTGAAGCACAGATCAGGAATGCTAATTATTGGTTTGCTCAGCTACTTTTCCTATGCAGCCCAGGCCCATCTGCCTAGGAATGGTACTGCCTGTAGTAGGCTGGGCCCTCCTACTAGCACTCCAGAAAATGCCCCACAGACATACTTACAGACCAACATGACACAGGCAATTCCTCCAATGAGATTCCCTCCTCAGGTTATTCTAATGTGTGGAAAGTTGACATTAAATCCAACCATCACAAGCCCCTTGACATTTTGTTCTGCCAGGATGAGCTTTCTTGGATATGTGTGGGCATAAAGATACCAGTCACTCAGGCCATTCATAGTCACCTATCTCCAAAAAGAATGAGGGAAAGAAGATAAGAAAAGAGGATGAAAGAAAGGAGAGGAAAGAAGGACAAAAGGAAGGGAGAGATAAAGGAGGGACAGAAAGAGAGGATGATTTCCTTTAAATGTGAATAATTGAGAAGATAAGCAAAGCCCTCCTATCTGGCAATCATTCTTGTGACTTATTTGCAGTTTCTATCTGTGACCAGACGCTACCAGAAGGAAAAGAGCATTGGAACTAGGGATAGTGGAAAGCCTGGGTCTGGCTCATTCTATTCCAAAAATAAATGGAGATGATTTGGAGATGTTCCACGCATAGAACAAAGATTGTGTGAAAAGCTATGGTTCTGTCTGGAGGACTCTCATCACAGCCTATTCACTTTCTGCCTCAAAATGACAGGCAAGCTTTAGGAATAGGTTTATTTAAGAATATCTTTCTGTTTAACAGAAAATACTTGTAGGTTTCCTTACCCTACAATATAAATAGAAAATGGCTCAAATGAGAAAAGCTCCTTTAAGATACTTTGGCTTGAGGTTTTACAAGATCCTACAAAAGAAAAATATATTCATTCACACGTTTGTTTCAGGAAATTGTACCACATGTCACTAAGGACGTTTTGTGGTGTTGAGGGAGAAGAAGGTTTCCTTGGGAGTTAAGCCCAGGGCCTCACACACACTAATCAAACCCTTTAGCACTCAGTCATGTCCCCAGCCCTCCCCAGCCCTCCTAGAGTTTACCATTTAGTCAATAAACAATGGTGAAGGGATAAGCAAGGCAGAGAATTGTCTGTGTACACCTCTGAGGTGAACCTGGGGCTCTCTTCTGTGCATTCAGAGTGAACCTGTGGCAATTGCAGGACAAAGCCAAATCCTAGCAGGTGACGGGCACTGTTTATGAATAGGAAAGGGAAGGCAGGCCTACTGGAAGAGGAAGTCAAGCCCCAGGCAGGTAGGAGAGAGGTTCAGTTCTCCTTGTAATTTTCTAAAAGCTGGTGCCAAGTGTGAGGTGGTAGTGGATCGCTGCCATCTATGGCCCAGTGCAACTCCAAGCCTTTCTTCCTGTCTGCTCCTGCATTCAGACTAGGAGAATGGAGTCAAAGGAGGGACTATTGCTCTGTGCCCAAGGACTGCCATTTGCAGGTTTCCTCGGCCCTGACAGTTGTTAGGGTAGCTCTCATAAACACCCCCTGTGGGGACTCCTCCGCACCCACAGGACCTGCCTGGCCTGGGGTTTTCTCTTTGGAGGATGCAATCTGCACTCACACAGGAAGGAGGCCGTCCCCCTCCCCTGGTGGGAAAGTACTAGGGGAGCACTAGGGGAAGACAAGATGCGCCAGGCCTGGAGTCTAGAGCTGGACTCCTTCACTGCAGATGGGGGGAGGGGCACGGCACACTAAGGCAGGAATTCCTGTGAGCACGATTCCTTAGGGAGTGGAAGGAGGAGGAAGGAGGTGAGCAAGGGCGTGGCTCTGCAGGATCCTGCCCTCAGCCTGGCCTATAAGGAAATCCTAAACTTGCATCACTTTGTGGTGTGGCCCTCTGTTCCTCAAGGTAGGTCAGCGACTGCTGTGTGTTGCTTCCTCCCAGAGGAGCAGGCTTTATTCTTAGTTCTTGGGAGGAAGGTAGCTCATCAGAGAAAAGATCAGCCAGGAGCTTTACACAGAAGCCAAGGAAAGAATCTGATTGGTCACACAGCGTCCACCGTGAGGACAATGCACAGCTGAGAGAAGGACCTGTAAACGTGTAAAGAGCATTTGCATGTCCAGAGCCTCATACACTGGCACCAGAGAAAACACAATGCCTTGAGATGCCAGCCAAAAATTCCAGCTCTTTAATTCTCACAGGTTTGATGTCAAACGGAGATGAGGCAGAATAGATATATGAAGTGCTCTCTGTAAACTAGACGCTATCATACAAGTCCTCATTCTTTAAGATACAACTTGAGCTTGGAAAGATGAGCTCGTGGGTGCAGTAGAGGCACAAATTATGTGGGTAGCCAACTGCTTTCTGATAGGATTTTTAAGGCTCAATCTACAGGAGGAAACTCATCAGGTGCTCTAACTCTGGCTAGGAATCATGGTTGGGGAGGTCATATGCTCCAGGGATGAACCTGCTATTATCATTCTACTAAATGGTCATAATCTCCCCTGGTCTCCAAATTCATGTCTTTCTACCCATAAATTAGTGCATCTCTCAGGCCTCATTAGAGAAGTTTCTTTGTTCAGAGGACAGTTGTTAATGCAGGATTTCACAACTGGTCAAAGCACAAACAATAAATGTTTGTGGAGTGCTCAGCCACAAAGGGACATCTGTACCATACTCCTCTCCAAGGCTCAGGGACAATGGAGGAAGAAGAGTAAAAAGACTATAAGAGCAAGAGGTTAGGGAGGAATGAATCAAAACACTGCCTTCCAGACATGACAGGACTGCTGCGCTCATGAACTCACAGCAGCTACCTGCTTTAGACCTGCATAAAATCCAGCCAGTCAATATTCATCAGGAGTGGGGGAGGGGCTGACCACCTGCACCCCTAGCAGAGGAACTATTGACAGTTGGTGGCTTCTGAGAGAAGGATGTGGTCCCTGGTAGGTGGACCATTCTCCAGTGGTCCATACATAGACCACATCCATGAAAACATAGCCTGCAGAAATTGGACTCAGTGAGTTATATAAAAGAAAGTTTTTTTAAAGGACACAAAAATTGGGAGGGAGTTGGGGAAAAAGGAGGTAGCGAGTGGATGTGGGATAAGTTGGGGGGAGAAATAGGAGTAAATATGATGAAAATATATTGTGCATGTCTATGGGTTTTTTTTTTTTTAAAGAAAGGATGTTTTGATAGTCATGAGTACATTTATCCATCAGGGATAAACATGAGCCTCATGGAGCTTTAATCCACCTACTAGTGTAGGTTAGGAAAACATAACACACAGTCTTGCAAACACCAAGCTGTAACCAAAAGAGAACATCAGAATGCTGAGAGACAGCATAGTGGAACTGGTCCCTGGGCTGGAGTCATAGTGAAGGATGTCTTGGGCAGGGGCCATCAAACCAAGATGGTGGAAGAAGAAATATGAGAATTAGGTAAACACTTAGAAGGGAAGGATGGTGGATACAGAAAAAAGGAGCAGCTCGTGGGTGAAGCCAGCAAGCGAAAACAAGGGTGGATACTCAAGGAAAGAAAACTCAACCATGGTGTTTTAATTTTAAAAATGTCGTTCGTATCTATTATCACCTGTGATTCCAGAACATGGGAGGCTGGGGCAGATGGATGGAGAATTTGAGGTCAGCTTGGACAACACTGAGAGACCCTGTCTCACAAAAGGCGTATGCTAAATGCTATCACTGATGGAGACCTGCCATTCATCTACTGACTCTCCTCTCCTTTTGGGATGCCAGTCACATGTTCACAATGGGTTCTGACATTTGTTAGGTGTTACTGTCCCATAGATCTTTTGGTTTCAGGTAGCATGTATTTATCTTATTGCTCACCCACAAGATAAGGTAGCTCTTTGCCAAATCATCTTTAAAATATGTGTCCTTAGCGGTCATCCTAAGATAAACCATCTTGACATCACACCTAAACTCCTGCAATAGCCCTGTGTCCTCTTATCCCATATGGGTCCTTCTGACAACACCAGGAAACTTGGTTTCATTTTCATTATTCCATAAATTAGAGCTGATGTGGTGAGACGGAAAATAGAAATGGGAATCATAGCCACAGAAGACGTGGAGACACAATCATATGAAATTGCGGGAGAGAATTATCGCCACCACACAGCACAAGAGAGGTAGCTAAAAAGCTAACAGGACTAATATCTGAGGGTTTGGTAAGGTGACTGGGTGAAAAACAAGTAGATGAAAATATGACTTGCTTATATTCAGCTTCGTAACGAAGAGTGAGTCTCTGTTGAGAGCTGCCAGCACCCAGGCTACAGTCTGAATGTTCACGGCCATTTGAAATTTCTATTGAAATCTAATCACCGATATGATGGTTTCAGCTGATGGACCACTGGGAGGTGATTAGGCCATTTGGGGAGACACCTCATCTCTGAGATGGCTGAGCTTACAAAGCAAGCCCAAGATCAGGGTGGGATGGTACAAGCCTGTAACCCCAGCACTTACAGAGGCAGGTCTGTAAGTTTGAGGCCAGCCTGGTCTACAAAGTGAGTCCAGGACAGCCAAGGCTACATAGAGAAACCCTGTCTCAAAAAACCAAAAATAAACAAATAAACAAAACTAAGCCCAATGAGTATGTCTCTCTCTTCTGTCATGTAAGGTCACCAGAGAGAACGAGCTAAGATGAGGAGGTTTGACCTGTACTTTCCAGGTTCTAGAACTGTAATATTCCTGCCGTTTATAAACTGTGGCATTGATGGGGTTTTAGAGCAACTCATAACTATGATCTTATGCAGCGATGGGAAGAAATGGGCTCAATCCGAGTGGTCTCATTGGGGCATAAAGGCATGGACTCTGGAGTCCCTCCTGGTCTTAATTCAGTGACTTTAAGGAAGTTACCTCATCTCCCTCTGCTTAAGCTTTCCTGCCTGTAAAAGAAGAACTGTTCTGTACCTGTCCTATGAGGTTTACTGCTTTGGTGAACATCGAGGCAGAGCCGCCCTGACAAAGAATAAGCACTAGAGCATTTGCTGTTAGCATTACCAATCATTGTTACTAGCATTCAGCCACATTTTGTCACCCCCCCCCCAATTTGCTTAAACCCTCAGTGTTACAGACTCACTCATGAATATCATTCCATTATCTCTCAGCCCTAATCCTTTTGATACAATGGTTCAGTCAAAGGCCAAGGTCAAGGCCCAGGTGTTTTTTAGTTTTTCCATCATCATCCCCCCCCCCCCGCAAAAGCAATCAAGATCTGAAGAAACACAATGCCACCTCCTTCAAAGACAAGAGCTCACAATCTCAGTTCTCAGCTCAGCCTCTAGACACCGTCATAGCACTTTCGCTCAGACAAGAGTCTTTGTCTTCCAAGTGACCAACTAAGATTTCCGTCTGCTGTCAGCTCAGGAGCAAAGAATCACTCTCCACACAGATGCTTAAATGATGGCAACTGTTTTTAGGTTCTGCGATGGCTGATTTTCATTGTCAACTGAACTTGATTAGAATCCCCAAAGAAGCACAACTCTGGGGACATCTGCGGAGTGTTTCCAGAGAGGTTTCACAGAGGAGGGAGGACCTGCCTTGAACATTAGTGGCATCATCCTCTGGGCTGGCATTCTGGACTGGATAGAAAAAGGAGACAGAAAGCTGAACACCAGAATTCACGTTTCCCTGACTCCTGACTGCAGTCTTAACGTGACCATCCATTTTACACTTCTCCTTCACGTATTCCCCACCAGGGTGGATTGGGTTTCAAACTATGAGCCAAACTAGACCTTTCCTTCCATAAGTTGTTTTAGCAGGAATTTTGGAGAAAGGTCACATTGAGAAAAGTAACTAATATCTTTTGTTTGTTCGTTTGTTTGTTTTTATCTTCTGAGCAACCAGACTTTCACAGATGTTAGGATCTGGGCTGGAGAGATGGCTTAGTGGTTTAGGGCTCTAGCTGCTCTTGCCGAGGACCTAGGTTCATCTCCCAGTGCTCATATGCCAGCTCATGATGCCCATAATTCAAGTCCCAGTAGATCTAATGCCTTCTTCTAGCCTCGATGGATACCAGGCACACGGGCAAAACACATAAAATAATAGCAAGTCTTCCTTTTTTTTTTTTTAAGATTAAAAATAGATGTTAAGAACCAGAATTCAACATGCGCTTGGCAGACACACATGTCCACTCCCTTCCTGTTCTAAAAGGCTTTGAGATAGGGATGATGGTATCTGTGACCTGGAGACAGCACAGGCTGTGGTAGGATCCCTGAGGTAAAAATGACCAGTAAGAGAGATTGAGCAACATCGCTTACCATCTCCATGTGTTTTCCTCTGTTACCCTGAGCTCTTGGTTATCTTTAAAAAATATCTTTCTGCCTGTCCCTACCTATGCCAAATGGAATTAAGCAAAAAGTTATATGCCTTAATATATGAGCTAAATGCTCAAAAGGAGGGCAGAGGTCCCCGAGGCCAGCCTGTAGGCAGGAACAGTAATTGGTGAATACAAGGGAAAAAGTGAATCTTGGAAAAGGAGTTGGGCTTTGAGGTCCAGCCAGCACTCCATACTCAGTGGCCCCTCCCCAGCAACAAGCCTGAGAGGACTTGGGCTAGATTTTATTAAGCAGGCCATCTGGCTTCCTTATTGCATAAAACCTAAAAGCCTTCCTGCAAAGGAAAATGCAATTCTGAGGGTGCCACAGGAAAGTCATGAGCACTGTGCAAATTCAGAAGAAAGAGAAATCACTTCTGTCTGGAGATGAGGCAACATTTCACAGGGACGATACATTTGAGGGGGAAAAAAAAACAAAAACAGTAACTTAAAGACACAGGTTTTATACTCTTCGTTAGAGAGCAGCTTAGTGTGGTTACGGAAGCTTTGCAAGGTTACAGAGGACCATAGTGAGACAAGAAGATTTTCTACTCTTCTGTCCTTAGAGTAGAGCTTAAGGCTGCTTCTCCACACAAGAATGCTGCGAGTGCACCAGCATTCAAGGCCAGATTCTAACAAACGAGAAAGGCCAGGGTTCACGCTCCTGACTGAATAACCCACTCCAGCAGCTTTCTTCAAAACAGGCAACATTTCCACTCCAAAACTCCCGAACTAAAATGTATATTTATGACCTCACTAACCAACTGTGATCTTTAGGAGATACCTAAAATGTGCACGCCTCAAATAATGCTGAGGTTCTGTGCATGAGAAGAAAGGAAGAAATGAGTATAAACTTTTGATCAGTTTTTCCTAGCATTGGAAAAAAAAAAAACACTCAAAATACCCCAAGGAATAACACCTCATGAACAAGGGATAAAATGAAGGTTTTGGTGGCCATTCTTTTTCCAGTGTGCTAGCACACGCTGCAGAACCATTCTCCAGAAAAAATAGGTCAAGTGGGAGAAAACTTAAAAAAAAAAATCATTTAAATTCTTGTGAAATGTGTCCTAACAACACACAACAAATAAGCAGTCACCCTGGACCATGTGTTAGACTCCAGGCCGCAGCAAGCATCTTCATCATCTGAGCCTCTTCCTACCCTGGGGTAGCTGGATGGAACCTCCACTCCCAGCAGGAGTGGTCTCGAAGATAAGGGGTCCTGCTCCGAGCCAAGGCACATGTCTCCCCGGATGCCAGGCCACCCCCAGTTCTCATTTCCCCTAGCTCCAAGGGGAAAGAAAGGCAATCCACAAGACGAGAGAACACTGCCCAAAGAAAATTACTTCCTTTCAACTAGTGACAGATAGGTCAAGCCTAAAAATGCTCATTTATATTTAAGAGCAGTAAGCAAAACCACAGGTGAGGCACTTTTCCACAAATAACTAGGGAAAGAGGGGGCCTCCTAGATCAGAAGATGCATCAAAGACTGGCCCCAAAAATCTGTTACTGGAGGATTCTGGGAAACAGTGGAGGAAAGAAGCAGCAGAAAGCTATCTCTATCCCTAGACACCCCCAGAATCTGAATAGGGCACTGTTTTGGAATCCCAAAGTCCACTGCAGGTTTTAACTTCTAAAGGAAGGCTTGAAAGGCGCAGTGAAGCTAATAATGAAGCTGAGTTTAGTTAATTTCTGCTGTTAGCATGGTAGCACTCAAAAAACCCAGAACTTCCCAGGAAGAACTTCCCAGGAAGTCCAGGAGAGGGGTACAATCTGACTTCCAGAATAAACTATAAAATCTAAGGAACAGATTTCAACAAAAACATCACAAGGAATAAACAGAAGGATGAGCTTTGCAAAGGCAGAGACAAGAATGAAACTGACTCTAAATAATAACTGAATTGTAGATGCAATTGGCAATGACTGTAGAGCAGCCTTCTTAAAGGTGCTCAGAGACCTAAATGAAGGCTTGTCGAAAATCAAGAAAACAGTTAGTAAGAATCCAGAAGTGTTAATAAAGAGCAGTCTAAACCTAAAAGGAACAAAGAGAAGTTTTGGAATTCCTTGTAGGAACTTAAGGGCAAACTGAACAGACAGAGGGAAGAAGTGATTTCATTTTTAATTGAATCTTGGAAATAGAAGGAAAAAGCTGGAGAAAGCCAAATGTGACCTAAGGAAGGCATGGGGTACATCAACTAGCAGATGGATTGTAGATGTCCCATAATAATAAGACAAAGCAAAGCATGCTGGTAGCTACAGAACTCATGGCTAAAAACTTCTGTTTGCTGAAAGACATAAACAGAGACTTCCAAGAAGCTCAATAAACTTCAAACGGTGAACTCATAGGCCCAGTATAAAATGCATTAAAACCTGCCAGACATAAACAAGGATTTAGGAAGCAGAGAAAGAGAGAATTCATCACTAACAAGAAATCCTATTAAGATCTTCAGCATACAGATCATCAGAAACAATGGAGGAGAAAGCTAGAGGAATGAGATGTTCCTTTAAGCACATCCAAATAAAACCCTGCCAGTAGGTAGGTGATAGTGTTGCCTTTAATCCCAGCACCCAGGAGGCAGAGGTGGGCAAATCAGTGAACTCCAGGCCAGCCTGGTCTACAGAGTGAGTTCCAAGACAGCCAGGGCTACCCAGAGATACCCTATCTCAAACCAGAATAAAACCCTGCCAAGCACCCAAAGAACAGAGAGAAAATATGATGAACTAAAAAGGAACTGAGCCTCATAAAAAAAATATGAGGCTCATGTTTAGCCACATTAATATCTTAGAAGGGAAGAAAGAGAAACAAGGAGAAAAAGCATTTAAAGAAATGATGGATGAAAATATCCACCATTTGATTTAAAACACCAACCTGAACATTCAAGAAGCCCAACAAACTCAAAGCAGGATAAATGCAAACACCTACATATATAGTCTTATCATGATAAAAATTCTGAAAGCAAAAAGCCAGGAATTAAGGTCAAAATCAATGAAAGGAAAAGAGCAAAACACTTTTCATGCAAAGGAAACCCAATGACTGACAGATGACTGGTGAGAGCATGATAAATGAAAATAGCCATCAGCTACGAGCATGTGTCAGCAAAGCTGTCTTTCCAAAATAGATATAAAACAAAGGCATCCTAGATGAAAAAAGAAGAAGAAGAAGAAGAAGAAGAAGAAGAAGAAGAAGAAGAAGAAGAAACAGCAGATTTACCATAGAAGAAATACTGTGTGTGGTTTCTTAACCAGAAACTGAGTAAGCGAAAATGGAAATTTCAATCCATATGAAAAACAAAGAGTACTCATAAGGTAATTTTGTAACTATTAACAAATAGTATGAATTCTTATTTTCTACCTACATGTATTTAAAAACACTTCATTAAATAATATGTAAGTAACCTATGACCTATAACTACGAAAAAATAATAACAGTATAAAGTAATTAGGTGACAGCATAGTTGGAATACAGTAAAGAAATAACACTAGGTGATAATTCAAACCACAGGTATACAGAAAACCTGAAATGGAAAATTTCAAAGCGAGTATATTAAACTTTTAAAAAGATATAAGTGTTTTCTCTTTAAGACCCTTTAATAAATATAAAATTAAGTACATAATAATTTTAACAGTTAATTACTAGGTGTAACATTTATAGATATAACACATACCAGTATAATAGCATAAAAACGGGGAAGAGAAATATAGAAACATAAATATGAGTAATGTTTCTACATTAAGTAAGTTTTGATATGATTTTTTAAAGCATGCATATAGAAAGCTCTACAGATTAGAGCAGAGACAAATGGATTAGGGTCTAGAATAAAAACTGTGGCATCAGAAGTTCATTCTGCAAAAAGATTGACAAACTGGCAAGCCTTGAGTTAAGCTGGTGAAGAACAAAAGACAAAAGATCTTAGTTTTTCAGAAATAAAAAAGCTTTACCATTCAATAAAAAGGGTGTAAAGGGATACTCACACAGACTAACTGATTCACTTGGATGAAGCGAACAAATACCTAAAGAAACGAAAGCTCCGTGCACTGAACCAAGAACAAGTTTACCTATGGAATATCCACAGGATGGAATATTGTTCACCAGCATGAAGAACTGCTCAGTGCTACAGCACGGGATAGCCATGGGAACACTGAGAAGCGAAAGGAGCCAGTCACAAAGGCCACAGATCATACAATTTTATTTGTATAAATGCCCAGAACAGGCAACTCTCTAGAGAAAGGAGTGGTAGCTGCCTAGGCCGGGCAGCATGGAGGACCTGGAGGGGATGTACAGTCCAAGAGGTACAAAGTTTCTTTGGGGCTAACGAAAACATTGTAGAATTGACTGTCATGTGGTTATATTCCACATAAACCATAATAAATAAATGTTTATAAGAGCCTCAAAAAAGTCCTATTCAAAATACAAGAACATAAGAAAATGTTAAGGACTTGCAAACAACAAATCGAGTGTGTTTATGAGAACTTGCCACAGGGCTACTTGGTACTGGAGAAAAGGGGAATGGTGGTAGATTGTGGACAAGAGGAAATGATAGCCCCGGCAAGGCAAACAGAAGCTCCCAAATGAGGCAGGTATCCATTATTGCACTCACTAAGTTTGGAGAGTCTGCCCTGAGCAACACTCCAGATTCACCGTGCTTACGAGCCAGCTTCGTGGAGTCTAGTAGGGAGAGGAGATAGTAGGGATGCAAAGCCGTAGCACAGTGTAGAGGAATAAGTGCTGAGCGAGGAGGGAGACAGAGCAGAGAGATCTTAAGCATCGAGCAGAGGCTCTGAGGAGACATACGTGAAGAGCTGAGACACACGTGTGGTCACAACTGCACGGACTAGGCATCTCAGAAGAGGTTACTGCAGACAGGATCGAACTGGAGAGTTTGAGAAATAGCGAAGGCAACAGGACAATGAGTGTAGTGCCGACAGCGGGCAGGGAGCCATAGAAGCCAGGACTAGGGCTCTGGGGGGGGGGGAAGTGTAGAGTTTGGGGGCTGTAGAGAAGTAAGGTGTTTGCCATGCAAGCACGAGGGTTTGACTTTAATTCCCAGAACCCACTCACTTACATAGCTCCAGCACTGGAGAGGCAGAGACAGAGGGGTCTCTGTAGCACAGTGTCCAGCCTTTCTAGTTGAATTAGTGTGCCTCTGGCTAGTGAGAGACCCTGTCTCAGAGAAAGTGCTCAGCTGCTGAGGACGGCACTGGAGGTTGAAATCTGGCCTCCACATGTGTACATACGTGCATGAGTGTAACCCGCGTTGGATACTTGGTGGGCTCCTCTTTCTTCCACCCCTTTTCTTATTCCCTTTCAACCACCTAACACTAGACATGAGGGGGAGAAAAGGAAGAGGAAAGGAAAGAGAACCCTGAATAAAGTCAGGGTTGGAAAGGGGCAGGGGTATCCTTAGACTACTTCCTGCTGGTTAGGGATGTCGAGCTCCTAAGGGCAAGTTTGACCTCATTGTCAGTATTCCTAATTTTTTTTCTTGTTTCTTCTTTGTACATGACTACTTAACAAGGTGCAACCATCAGCAATCAACAGCAACCTACAACAACCAACAACCAACCTCACCTACCAACTCTTTCAGGGCCCTAGCATTTATATACCCTCTGAAAAGTCCCTAGAATTCCAAACACTACACAATCACGGAAACTATCTGCAGCATGCAAGACCACATCCTGTCCAGAGCATGAGGCAAATCACAGTCAGCTGCTACAAAGCAGCCCCATGTTCTCACACCTGGGGTTAAAATGAAAACATATTCTTATAATATTTCTGTGTTTTTAAAGAAACCAAAATTCCAAAATTCTCACTACACATAAGTGTGGGAGTACACACACAAGTATTTAGTTTAAATGCATAATTTTTTTTTTAAAGATAAGGGCTAGGTCCTGACACTGATGCATATTGAGAGTAGAGTTAACAGGTAATCTCTGATGCATTAGGTTGGGCAGGCTGATGCAAAATGAGTTGGCCAGGAATGTGCTTGAGGAACACTTTGCATGTGGAATGTCTGAGGGAAGAGATGGATCAATGGAATCTTTCGGGGTTGTGGGGTGTGGAGAACATTCCCAAGAATGAACAACCACGGGTTACTGGGGTTGCAAGTGTCACGTCTCTGTTTCTGAGGGACGGCATGAAGACCGGGTTGGAATATACCTGAGATTGACAAGCTCAGCAGTTACATCACTCACTATATGCGGCGTTTCATAGGTCTTGAAGACACTCAAGGGTGAAATGGAAAACAGATGATCAAAGTATAACTTTAAGTATGGTTTTTTGTCCAGCGAAGCTGCTAACACTGTGAGTCAGAGGAGTCCTTACTTACGAGGTCTCCTTAGCCACGTTGGGACATTGGACCCAAGGGCTTAGGCAAATCTTGATTTTCTGTGGCTGCCCAATGATTCAAAGCCAATCCCAGGTACCAAGAACTACCAGTTTCCACCCCATCCTCATTCCCAAAGGCCTGAGAAGTCTATCGAACTTGATGTTTTTGTGTTGGTGGATGGAGATGTGGAGAGTTCTAAAGAGTAGCAGTACCCAGAGCCTGTCAACCATTTTACAGCCAAGGAGAATGGAAGTATCAGAAAGGTCTAGTAGTTGCCCAGTGTCCCTGCCTCAGTACCCCTGACAGCATTGCCAACCATCCATGAGGAGCTGCTGTAGGAGAAAAAAAAAAAAGGTAGTTACAAGATGGCAGCCAAGCTGCCACGCGATAGTAGCATTGAGACTAAAGGAGAATGGTCTGTCACAAAACCAGCAGAAACACAGCAGCCATCTTCACCCAGCCCTGGTCTAGGCTCTTTTGTGGATGGAGTGACGATGCCCTCCCTCATACGTCTTCACTTCTTTCCTTGCACCACCAACTGACAGCAATTCCCCTCAGCTACCAAAACCTATGTTGGCAGATAGGAGAGATACACAGGAAAGAGGCTGTTGCAAGAAGAGGTAAACTGAAGGCCACACTTGCACTTAGCCTGAGGCAGCCCCACCGGTCTGCACTCCAATCCATCATCCTTTAGAACAAAGCACGCGATGTCCTCAGCAACTTGTATTTTTCCAAATTCTTTATCAGGAGTCTGGCAAGCATGCCAGCACTCCATTTTCTTACATTAAACCTGTCTCTTCAATTTGCAATTACTGCTCAAGCCACCGAGGCAACTTGACTCCAAGCTCTAATGGGTGTTGAGCAGCCAAGCACAGAGCACCAGCAAAACAAACAAACAAACAAACAAACAAACAAACAAACAAAAATGCTCTCTGAAGCACAGCTGCACAGGAGTCCCAGTGTCCTCCACCCGGGACCATCAAGCTTGGCTCCTCCTGCTGCATGTACCTGCCAGCTGCCCTCTTGTGACTTCTGTTTGCTTTTGAACACAAGCATGACTGGTGGACAGGTGTTGTTCAGAGGAATTGTCACTTGGTGAGGTCTCTGGCAAGGGAAGATCACATAAGGATGACCAAGAAAACCCAAGACCTGCAGAGCCTCATACCCAGCCTAGCCTGCCCTGGTAGAGGCAAGAATGCCTTCAGAGACCTGCCTCTGGCTGCCCATACATCTCTGACTGCCTGTCCAAGCCCCCACAGATACAGATGAATAGGAGGCCATGAACGGCCTGTTCTTCCGCCCAGGCAGGACTATGTGTGCCTGGATTCTTAGTCCAGACCTGGCTGGAGTCCTTGAGATTTTTCCGTTGTTTTCTTGACCCCAGATTCTCAGCTCAGCCTGTGAAGGCACATAGCTTTGTACAGCTGGCCCTCCTGTATACTGTTTCTGCATCCAAGAACTCAGTCAACTGTGGATCAAAACAAGCTTAAAAGCTGCCTTCACAGGGAACCTGTTCAGGCTGTTTCTTGTCGTTTTTCTCTAGATAATACAACATAGCAAGTACCTGCATTTTACGAATGTTACACCAAGTGGTATAAGCAACCTGGAGATGATTTAAAGTGTGTAGAGGATGTGCAAGGTTATGTACAAATGCTAGGCTATTCCATAAGGCAGAACTGAGCATCTGTGAGTGGGCTTTAGTGTCCAGGGGGCCCTGGAGCCAGCACCTTGTGGTACTGAGGTTCAGTGGGCACACATCTCTGTGTTTCCGGGCATCCGCACAGCAACTTATTATTCCAACTATCAGTCTTCTCCCTGTCTAGCTAATTGCCCAAACCCAAGCCCACTGAGCGCTGCAATCAATCTGTGTTCAACTTCTTGGCAAGTGCCCGTGGCAAGGAGGCTGCCCTCCCTCTCCTCACCTGTGCTTGTGTTCCATCCGTTGGTCACATTTTAGCAGCTAGAAAGGCTAGAGCAACTATGTGGCCATTTACCTGAGGCTGATAGTTAAACAGGCACATATTGAAAAAAAAATGTCGTGTAAAAGGTGATACCCAGTCACCTTTATTGCATGGCAACATCCGCCCTATATTGTACTTCTGCCTACTGCTTTTTGATCCAACTCAAGAAAGTTGACCTAACTGTAGAGCCAGTCTACAGGACTCTTCCGACCCCCGTGACAGATGCAGACATAGCCCATGATTTCTGTAAGTTTGGGACCAAAAACAAAAAGGTGGATGGGAGAAAGTTGAATAAAATCCTTTATCCTGTGGCCAACTAACCTTGAGGTTTGGTATCACGGATGGCCAGCATTCAGGATTGGGTGGGAGACTCATGGCCCGACCACTGACGAGTGGAACCATGAGCAATCAGTGCACAGCCTGACCTGGATGAGGGAAAGCTGTGAACTCCTCTTCTTCAACATCCCACAACCTGTGTTAGTGAGTTCTCTGTCACTGTGACAGATGACTGATAAAAGCCAACTTAAAAGGAACGAGGGTTTGTTCTGGATCACAGATTCAGGACTTACAGCCCATATATGGCTCCATTGGTTTGGGGCTTTGGGAAGGCAGAACATCATCATAGAAACACATGGAAACTGCTTGCCTCATGGCAGCAAGAAGGGAAAGGAAGGGAGAGGGAAAGGCTGGAGGCCTAATATCCCTTCAAGGACATGCCATCAATGATTAAACTTTCTTATACTAGGTCCTAAAGTTTCTACCACTTTCAATTAGTACCATAGGCTGGGGGCCAACCCATTAGAAAATTTGGCACTTAGGCGTCATTCAAGACCCAAATTACAGCATATCCTAACTTAGGCGAATTTCAGAAAATAAAGGCGACATAAGAAAGTATTTCCTTGGTGACAGAACAGGCTGAGGTGGAGGGTGGTAGGAATACTTCTAGTCTGAGGTACCAGCTTAAAAGCCCAAAGAAAAGAGATGCTTGGAATAAAAGATAAATAAATCAGGAAGGCCTTTGCTAAGTTAAAAATGATGGGCACAGAACCAGAAGAAAGTGCATCAAGAGGAGGATATTGAATGAAGTCCATTAAGCATGGGAAAGACTCGATGTTGGTCTAAGTGCAATCAAAGAAATGGACAGAGGAGAATTATGGTTAAAGCAAATAGGATGAAAACACCACCAAAGCTGGACACCTTCTTAAGTTGTGTAACCTTGGATATGTTAATCTGTTTCTCTACACTTCAGATTTCATGTGTGATGGCTGCTTGCAGCATGTTATAGAGGCTTTGATGGCTGCCCACACCCGAGCAGGTGCCTTTGGTTTCAGCTGAGCTGGCATGGACACTTCCATTCTGGGAGGCTCATACTTCTGCCAACATTTCTGTACCAGATGCTCAGGCCAGAGCCTCGGAGCCAGGATCCTGAGCCTGTGCTGCAGCACTCCCTGAAGCAGAGGGATGGCTGCTCTAGGGGTTCAGGAAAGTAACGCTCCATAGCAGCTTGGATGAAGGGCAGACAGGAGCTGCTGGGGTGGCGTAGGTTAAGTACCTGAGCTGTGTGTGTGCTCCTGTGACTCCAGAGGAGGCAGGCCATTTCTGCCTGTGGCAGCTGCCTCTTTAACTGCCTCTGATTTGACACCCCTCCCTTATCCCACTTCCATTATGACATCTCTCTGCTACCCTTGGCTTTAGCACTTACTTTCCAATAGGCAACCTCTAGCCAGGACCTTGACCCTGGATCTGTGTTCTAAAACTAAGATAAAATATTTTCCTTTTGAGGTGCTATAGTATTAGAGGAGCTAGTCTGTGGTAAAGCTTTGGAAGAAAACAGCACCCCAATGAATGCAAATGGAAAGAAGAACCCCAAAGTCCGTGGTCCAGTCTCATAGCTGGCTACGGAACACTCCTCTGATGTTCTACATTCTCTCTGTTTGGTTATGAAGCCTCGGAAGGCCAGGTCTTATTCTTTGATGGCCACACTCTTGACAAGGGGGTCTTAGGGCCTTGAAAGACACATGATAGCTGCAAGATTTGCACATTTACTGTTGTAAAGCCTTCTTTTTGTAAATGCCAAGCATATGGCATGGTCTGTGGACAAGGGCTCAGTTTTACCTCTGTGTGCAAAGCCACGCTTGACAACGTAAGGAGAAACATCCAGGAGGAAGCAAGGACCCGAAGCAGCCCTTCTTCGTTCATTAGTTAAGCACCTGGAGGCTATTTCCAGGTATATATCAGCCACCTGCTGTGGGTAGGGGGCTGGCCAGCTTAGGTTGGTGCTGGGCTGCCAATCAATCAGCAAGAGGGCACACACCTCAACTTGGAAGGTTGCATGACATTATGGAGTGGAGAAATCCTACACGCTTATAAGAAATAGTTTGGATCCACGTATGTGGTAAAGAATAAAGTTTCCACCTCAGTCCTTCACTATTTCAGTTGTCTGTTTTACAAGACTCGATAAAGTCACAAAACTACATTAGGACTATTGTAATTAATGTGATGTATTTGTTTCTTTTTTTGTCTCATTAAAATGAGAAAGACATTGCACACTGCTAAAACTTGTGTTTAGAATGTCTTTTGGGAATGTATTATGACAACTTGATATGGCTTAAACAAGTCTGATGGTTGAGTTCAACATCATCACTGATGTCATGTTGATGGTTGATGCCCTTGACTGAGTCAGTATTACAAAGCTGACTCTCCAGCTAGGTGATCATTCTCTCAAAAACTGGCAGTCACATCCAAGATCAAACCATGAGACAAGCACTGGAGGATAGTTTACAAAATGTCTGATCAATACTTCTCAAAACTTAGATGGTCAACCAAAAGAAAGAAAGTTTGAGACTTTCATAGCTGGGAAGAGTCTGAAGAGACCATGTGTATTAGTCAGTGATCTATTGCTGGGAGGGGACATATGACCAAGACAGCTCTTATAAAAGAAAGTGTTTAATTGGGTGCTTGCTTACAGTTTCAGGGCTAGTTCATTATCATCATGGTAGGAAGCAGGCAGGCATAGCACTGGAGTAGCAGCTGAGAGCTC
The DNA here is from genome assembly GCF_907164565.1 of Psammomys obesus. Lineage (NCBI taxonomy): Eukaryota > Metazoa > Chordata > Mammalia > Rodentia > Muridae > Psammomys > Psammomys obesus. Next base: position 33,182,525 of record NW_026585895.1, read on the forward strand.
CACGTCCTGATCCACTTGTAGCAGGTACAGAGAGAGGGAGAGAGAGAAAGAGAGAGAGAGATCCTGGTGTGGGCTTTGGAAACCTCAAAGCCCATCCATAGTGACAGGCTTTCTCCAACAAGACCGCACCTTCTAACCCTTCCCAGTTTATCAGTTGGAGACTAAGCCTGCAAATATATGAGCCCGTGGGTCTTATTCTCATTCAAATCACCACATTTAGTGACTAAACATCCCAAGTAGAGTCCTAGGTCAGAATGAAAACACTTGCTAAGAAGTGAAGAAAAGAGTAGCTTTATCTATGAGCAGTGCATCCACGTTGGCTCATCATCTGTGATAAACAAACTACAGTAACGTAAGGTACAAATAGTAGTGGAGGCTGGACATGTGGGAGGAAGGAAACTGTGAATCTTTGTGGTGGGAGTAAGACGGCAGCACATGGGCCTTGTCCAGGGCACGCAGTCCCTGCCAATAGATAAAATTAGTCAGCTGTTGTTGAAATATTTTAAAATCATTCCCCAAACTAAGAGATCTACCTTAAAAATTTAACATAATGTTAAGTTGTATTGGGGTTCTCCAGAGATATGAAACCAATCAAATGTGGCTGGATAAATAGATAACTAGATAATAGGTAGGTGGGTAGTAGATAGATAGATAGATAGATAGATAGATAGATAGATAGATAGATAGATACATAGATACATAGATACATAGATACATAGATAGATACATAGATACATAGATAGATAGATGCTATTGTATTTATTAGGGCAATTACCTTAAAAAGTTATAGTGCTTGAGAAGTCTCTCAATACGTTATCTGCAAGTTAGAGCCCCTGAGATGTCATTGCACGGCTCAATTTAAGTTCCAAAGACTCACAGCCAGAGATGACGATGGTACAACTCAGACTCTGAGGCCAAAGGCCTGAGAATCTTCTGACGGCTGGTCCAAGTCCTGTGATTCAGAGACCAGAGAACCAGGAGTTCTGATATATAAGGGTAGGAGGAGGGCGTCCTGGCTTCAGAAGACAGAAAACAAGTTACACTTTCCACTGTTCTTTTTTTCCACCCAGGGTGCCAGCTGATCTCATGGTACCCAGCCAGAGCGAAAGTGAATCTTCCCACTGGTCCACCAACCTAGAGTAAACCTCACAGACACATCAGAAATTACGTTCTCCCAGATGTCTAAATAGCTCTTAAACAAGTCAACACCTGAAAGTAGCCATCACATAGATTTATAAAGGAAGATGTGTGAATACCTTTGTTCCTACTGAAATCCTACCCTTTTCCTCAGAACAAAGTGTCTGGGCTTTCTTAACATTTTGTTAAAATTTCTATTTATTTATTTTTGAGTTTCACATCATGCACCCTAATCCCATTCATCTCTCTGTTGCTTTGTTTCTGCCCTCCACCCTTGCAACCTCCTCCGCAGAGAAAAAAAAAAATGAACAAAACAAAACAAATCGTAACAGGCATCTCCTCATGGAAGCCGCAGTGTGCCACAGTGTGTCCCACAGGACACCCTTCTGTCCACACATATTCACTTGCCAAAGTTCATTGCCACGAGTTGTTGGTCTGGTTTGAGGCCTCTGGCTTCTGCTACACCATCAATACTGGATCCTCACCAGGACTCCTCTCAGACATCCTGTTGTTGCCCTGGGTGATGGAGATCCTGAAATTTTTCATCTGCGGGACAGGCTCTTTCATGTACACCAGGAGTTCATAGATGAGGTAGATGTTGGGGTGGACCAACTCATGGACCTGGGCCTAGGTAGCAACTGAGTTGGTCAGCCCACCAGCTCTCCCTCACCCACACCTTCATGGCAAGTGAAATGCCTTCTCACTACTGTAGTTCGCTAGTCTTTTTTGGAACTTATACCTCCCCCCAAATACTCTTTCTTTCTTTCTTTCTTTCTTTCTTTCTTTCTTTCTTTCTTTCT
>NW_026585895.1:33184471-33212444 GCF_907164565.1 Psammomys obesus
CTTTCTTTCTTTCTTTCTTTCTTTCTTTCTTTCTTTCTTTCTTTCTTTCTCTTTTTTTCCCATGGTTTTTTTAGACAGGGTTTCTCTGTGTAGCCCTGGCTGTCCTGGAACTAGGTGATCATTCTCTCAAAAACCCATAGACCAGGCTGGCCTCAAACTCAGAAATATACCTGCCTCTGCCTCCCAATTGCTTGGATTAAAGTGCTAGGCCACCACTGCCCAGCTCAAATTCTTTTTCTTAATCTTAAAAATTGCACAAGTCTGCGAGTCTCATCATCTGCTTCAATTTCCTGCTGGGTGGAGTCTTTCAGAGGACATCTATGGTAGGCTCCCTCTCTTCAACCACTTCCAATGTCTATTCTATTTGCCTTTCTGAATGAGAATTAAACATCCCAGATAATGAGACTCAAAACCAAACTTTGGGCAGAGTTCAGGGAGTCTTATGGAAGAGTGGGGAAATAGAAGGACCCAGAGGGATCAGGAACTACACACACACACACACACACACACACACACACACACACACAAAACAGAGCCAATAAATCTGAGCCTGGGTGGGGGATGGAGGGGAGGCTGCAGAGACTGATCCACCAACCAAAGACCATGCATGGAGAGGACATTGGCTCCTTGCTCAGATGTAGCCAATAGGCAGCTCAGTCTCCATGTGGGTTCCCAAGTAAGGGGACCAGGGCTATCTCTGACATAGACTCTGGTACATGTTCCTTGGTCACTACCTCCCCTCCCCCCATGCTGCCTTACCAGACCACAGAGAAAGAGGATGTGGCAGTTCTGAAGAGACTTGATAGTCTGTGGCCAGTCGGTAAAGGAGGAAGGGTCCCTGTTTCTGAGGACTTTAGGGGAGGAGGATGGGAGGATGGAGAGGGAGGATGGGACTGGGAAGAGATGAGGGAAGGGGCTATGACTGGGATGTAAAGTCAATATAAATTTTAAAATGTACAAGTCAAATGGCAATGTGTTTAGGATATCATTGAGGAATACAGGGAAATATTATGATAGTCCCCCTATAAAACCTAAAAAGGGGCTCATTCCCCAAGCACTTCAACCAGCGAGGGGTTGAGCTAGCTAGCTCTCCCAGTCTCATGCCCTCCAGGCTGGTCGCCCCACCTGCACCTTCATTATTAGGGCCAGCTCTACTTTGCTGCCTGGCAAGGTTCAAGGCCTGCTCTCCCAAGCGCTGTAGCTAGAGAGAGATGAAGCCAGATCTCCAGAATTCCACAGCAAGTTGCAGGTGGGGTCAGCTCTGCAGAGCCTTTTGTCATCAACATGGTCCCAGGCAGCAGTCCAGACCAGGGATGTCCATGTTCTTCAGTGGTGACGTGAACCACGGACATTGGCATTGACCCCTGCTGCTCACGGCCACAGACCCAGGCATGGCCCTCACTGGCAGCACAGACGGGGATTTCACCATGGCTTCAGGTGGCAGGGCAGGCTGTTCACATCAGACTGTTTCTCTCCACCCTCTCGTCTCCACTTCTACCTCTCCTCATGATGCTCAGACTGTTCCCATTCTCTTTAATGCTCTCCCCTCTGTCCACCATACTTGCACACTGTGGCGGCTCCCACAGCAGGCAAGCAGGCCTCTAGGTAACTTTGGCCCACCGGCACCACCTGGTATGGCTGTGGACAGGCCTCTGGCTGTCCCTCAATTCTCTTCTTAGCATTTTTAAACAGAGAGCCTTCTTTACAAACAAAATCACTTGAAAATGCAAGAAAGCTTTCCTAACTGTGTTGCCCATGAATTACAAGTATTCTGGATTCTCCCCTGCCCTGGAATAGTTAGCTTTAATTTTCAACTTGATGCAACCTAAAATCACCCAAGAATAGTCTCAGTGAGAAACTGTCTCCATTGGACAATCCTTTGGGGTATTATCTTATTAAGCTAATTGATGTGGGAAGACCCAGCCCACTGTAGGTAGTGCCATTCCCTAGGCAAGAGACCGGAACTGTCTTAAACAAGCTATCATGTGTGCATCGTCTCTCTCTTCTCTTGCATATGGATATTTTTGTTTGTTTGTTTGCTCCTACCTCGACTTTCCCACAGTAATGGACAGTAATCTGAAATTGTGAGCTAAAATAAACCCTTTCTCTCCAGTATTGTTTTTTGACAAGATATTTTAATACAACAAAAGTGAAATTGAGATAACTTCTCCCTTAATAATTTATCTCTAATTATATGATATTGCATTCTGATAACAATAGTGAACTATTGTCTATCAATGTTGGATAAATATGTATCTATAACTTTCATAATCCAAAGTGCCAATAGTACTATTACCAAAATTTTCTTCAATTGTGTCTTAAAAAAAAAAAAGTCGTGTGGGGCTGATAAAGCTTATTCACGGGTAAAGATGCTGTCTCCACATATGGTGATCTGAGATTAATTCCCATATCCCAGTGATGTAAGAGAGAAGCAACTCCTGAAAAGTGGTCCTCACGCATGCACACACACACACACACAATAAAAATAAAATGTTAAAAAATACTTCTTCCTTTCCTATTTGTTACCCTTTTATGTCCTTTGCTTGTCTTACTGCTCTAGTTAAGTCTTCAAGCATTAGATTGAAAAGGAGTGGAGAAAGTGGACAACCTTCTTCCTAATTTAAGTGGAAATGTTTTAAGTCTTTCTCTGGCATGATGTTGCCTGTGGGCTTGTTATAGGCCTGTGGGCCTTCATGATGTTGAGATATGTCCCCTGTTTCTCTATATTGTTCAGGATTATTTTCATGAAGTGATGTGGAATTTTGTCAACAGTCTTTTATGCATCTATTGAGATGACCATGTTTCAATCCTTGAATCAATTTTTATGGTAGATTACATGAATTATCCCTACATCTCTGTGATGAACCCCACTTCATTATGGGAGATGATGTTTATGATGTGTTCTTGAGTTTGGTTTGCAAGCATTTTTGTGTCAATGTTCCTCAGAGAGATTTTCTTATTTCTTGTTGGCTATCTAGTTTTGGTATCAACATAATAATAGCTTAATAAAAAGAATTTGTAAATTTGTAAATGTCCTTTCCTATACAGAATAATTTGACAAGTATTGGTATTAGCTCTTCCTTGAAGGTCTGGTAGAATTCTATATTGAACCTATCTGGTTTTCCTTAATGGGGAGATTTTTAATTGCTTGCCAATCAGTAACCACTGATTATCTCAGTGGTTGATAGAGGTCTGTTTAAGCTATATACTTCATCTTGCTTTAACTTTGTTAGGTCATGTACATCTAGAAATTCATCTATTTCTCTTGGATTTTTCAGTTTAGTAGAACATTGTTTTCAAAAAAAATATGACTTATGATTTTTGAAATTTCTGCAGTGTCTATTGTAATGCCTTTTTCTTTTCTAATTTTATTAATTTAGGTTCTCTCTCAGAACCCCATGATAATTTTAATAAAGTCATATCAAGCTTGTAAAATTTCATTTTTTTAAATAAAAATTTAAGTATATTTTATTTCATTGATTCTTTGGATTGTTTACATTTGTATTTTTGTTAATTTCAGCCCTGATTATTGATTATTTCTTCCCACTCATGGTATGAGACGATATGATTTTATACATAAAAGATCCAAAAGGCTTCATCAGAAAATTTGTACAGCTGATGAATATACTCAACCAAGTGTTGGGATAGAAAATCAACAGATAAGCATTGATTAAAAAAATGCACACAGACAGAGCCACAGGTCAATCTAATGGAGGAAATTTATTAACAAAGTTCCCCTTTCCCAGGAAACTCTAGCTTGTGTCAAGCTGACAAAAATTAAATAGTACAATTTGGATAACTATTCATAAAAGAATGAAACTAGATCCTTAGCTCTCACCATGCACAAAACTCAACAACAAATGGATCAAGAACTTCAACATAATACCTTTTAGAGGAAAAAGTAGGGGACTCAGTTTAGCGTATAAACACACACACACACACACACACACACACACACACACACACTGGTGTTTTGAATAAGACTCTGACAGCCAGGGCATTAAGACCAGCAACTGGTAAATGAGACCTCATGAAACCGAAAAGCTTCTGTACAGTAAAGGACACCATCATTCAAATATGTTTAAACTGGGGTACTCAGGAAATCAGAGAGGGACTTGAGTGAATTCTTTTGAGAGAGGGGAGATAGAACTCAGGTACTATGAAAACAAAATGGGGAAAGAAAAGTTAAGTGGGGTGGGAGATGGAAAGGCAAGGTAGAGAAGGCAGTGAGGGGAAGGACAGCTCACACTGAAGACTTGAAAAATGGAATCCCGCAACTCTAGAAACCTAGCATATACCTTAAGACAGGGTAGCCTTTCTCTGTGTGGCCCTGGATGTCCTGGAATTCACTCAGTAGACCAGGCTAGCTGTAAACTCAGAGATCTGCTCATCTCTACCTCATGAGTGCTGGGATTAAAGGTGAGTACCACAATTGCCTGGCTGCATTCATGTATTTTGAAAGCATTTAAAATTGAGTGAGCCTATAACAAGAGGATGGCACCTCTCCCAGACGCAGTAGGTTATCAAATATAAAGCCCCGTGACAACAACAAGCCTCCTCTTCAGTAGCTGCTAGTCAGTGGGGTCCCATTGACCCTCAAACATTATAGGCTATTGCTATGGTTCCTTGTGAACCTTTGGAACTTGATGCTAAGGCTCTATTGCTGAAGACACCACATGCTTGAGTCATTGCAGTGGAGAAATCAAGCCAGTACTGACCTGGAAGCTTCATAGCTGCTGGCTAGCTCTCAGTGTGAAAAGATCCTACATGTGCTTACTGTTTAAGGCCCATGGTTGTTCTTCCACATGAATTTTTATATATCTAAATGTAATATAGAGGCTATACCTATGAGTCAATAACATCAAATAACCCAGAATCCCAGTGTCTCATAAATATCATTGTGTTCTTTGTCCTGGAATCTTTTTTAATTGGAAAACAAAGTTCACATGTCGCAATTGGTTAAGATAATTTTTTTTTTTTTGTTCTACTTTTAGGTTTTCTTTCATGCCCTCCCAACCGCTCCCTCAATTTATTTATTGAAAAATATGGGTTGTTTGTGTCATGGTTTCTCAAGTCTAAACTTCTTTTAAGGTTTATTTCGTCTATTTTATTTGTAATGAGTGTTTCACCTATGTGTACGTATGCGTACTCAAGTGTCTGGTGTCCCAGATCAGGAAGTGGCAGCAGCTCCCCTGGACTGGAGCCTCTGGTAGCTGTGAGCTTCTGGGTGCTTGTCACCGAGCTCAGGTCCTCTGCAAGACCAATAAATGCTCTTAACCACTGAGCCATCTCTCCAGCCACAAGTCTGGATTTTGCTGGTTTCACTCCTCGAGTTTCAGGCTGACTACTCTTCCTTCATAGCTGAAACAGTTTGATGAAAGTATCTTCCTGTCTGGCATTGCTTTGCCCTCTGTCACAGTTAGGAATGACAAGGGTGGATAACCACTCAATTCTTTCTCCAACAGATTTTGAAATAATGGCTGCATTTCCCTGTATCCTGCAATGGCGGCCATCTGGATTGATTCTTGCTGTTCTAACTGTGTTCCTGTCATTACGCACTCATGCATTTAAATGTGTTTGTGTGACTTGGTCCACTGTAGTTTTCATCGTGGGTGTCAATGATACTCAGGTCCATTGTCCAAGTGGTACCTCTCGCTTTGCTTCCGAGAGCAGGCTAGGCACTGTTGATAGTCCTTGTCAGCATGCAGGGTGAAAATCCACACAGGAGGCGTTCCCCCTGACAATGGTTTCATTTGTGCAAACCTTGGCAAATACAAAGGCTCTTAGCCTGGCAGGAGGAAGGGCTGTACGACTCCCAAGCAGAGGCCATGCTCCTCTGCAGAGACAAACCCACTCCTTGGGTTAACGTGCATTACATGGAAACCCACTGCACATCTCCTCTCAGGACCAAGCAGAAAGCCAGTCACGAACTCGTCAGCCGAGCAGTCTTCCCATCTCTGTCTATTCTTCGCACCACTGAGAATCTTTGCGTGAAACTTTATTGTCCTCAGATATTCCAAGCTTATTCCAAGATATCGCATAGCTTACGTACGCAGGTTTCACATGTGTACAGGTGGATGGAGGCTTTTTTTTTTTGTAATAAAAATGCACGTTCTGTGGGTCTGTTGCCCTACCACCATATACAAGTTTCCCACTCGCTTCTTTCCTGTCAGTCTTCTCCTCTCACTCAGATAGAGCCGCCCACTTGTTTTCAATGACTGCAGATGGCACGTGGTTTTGGGGACTCCGTGGAATGGACGTTCCCGCTTTTGGTTTCTCTCCCTCCTTTTTGAGGTGTGTTCCCTGTTGTTAGTGATCTGTTTATTTTGAGGACTGAATTGCTACCCATCAGAATCTACTAATCTTTTCACCCTCTGAGAGTTATTTGGATTGTTTCCAGGTTCAGCCTATAAAAAAAGAAAGCTGATGTAAGCACAGGCCCATCTTCACTCCTCCTGGGTGGGACCTGGGCTTGCATTTTCATAATTATATGTTTAGCTTTAGGAGGCCCTTGTAATAGCTTGACCAAGTGATTGCGCCAATGCCTGTTTCTATCCCTTATGGTAACATTCTAACAGCTCCCAACCTCACCAGCACTGCGTGCTACCAGACCACTGAGCTCTGGCAGCTGAGGGAGTGACAGAGTGGCGTCCACCGTGATTTACATTTGCGTTTTCCTAATGACCTAAGCTGTTGGTTATCTTTAAGTGCTTGTGGGCCATTCGTGAGCTTCTCTGTTGTGATGTGTCTATCCTTTGACCCTTAGTTGATGTGCTTTCTGAATTTTAACTACAAATCCTCATCAGATAGACATATTTTGAGAACTTTCTTGCAATCCATGGCTTGCTGTTCTCCTTCCTTCCTTCCTTCCTTTCTTCCTTCCTTCCTTCCTTCCTGACAGAGACTGGTGTTGAATCCCATACATACCAGGTACCTGTTTTTAATTTTATTTCATGTTATTCTTACACTTCAGGGTCTTTCCTCAACTGTAACCCAAACTCTTTACTGAGCAGTTACTTTGGATCCTCTACTGTGTTAGGGTCTCAATATCCAGGGACCCCATACCACAAAACAGCCATTGTGTGTAATCAATCAGAGAACAGGGGGTAAACAGCTCTCCATTGTCTCGTAGTCAGGAAGTGGCAGAGAGGCCTTGAGCAGTGATCCTCAACCTTGCCTGTAAGTTTGATTGCGGAGCAGCAAGTGAGGTAAAAACGTCTGGTGCCAAAGTGCTGGCCTCAGCAGTTCAGATGTAATTGGCCCCGGGGAAGCTCCCCAGACACCGACATTTAAAAAAGCTCCTTAGCTGATTTTGATGACCAGAACATCTGATTCAAAATGTACTCTGAGTTCCCTGCTCAAGGTTTGGCTCCCAAGAATCGCTCTTCCATCACTGAGCCTGTGTCGGCGTCATCCCCAGACTGTGTGCAGAGAAAGCGTGCCTGGCGGACGCAGCTTTCGCTGTGAGACTGGAGATGCTTTTAGGTTTTAATTTAAGAGCTGTTTGAAAATCCACTCTGTCTTCCACCCCCACCTCCCAGGAGGCAGCACACCCAGACGTCAGCTCCAGAAAGCAGATCCAATGCTGGAGGCTGCAGCAGCCTTGGGGAGCCATCCAATGTGTCCTTGCGGGCAGGCGGTCACGGTTGGTAATCCAGAGCTGCGGAGGGGTCTCAGCGTTTCACGCAAACAGCTCTCCCACTGACAATTTTCAATTTGATGTCATTTAATGAGGCTTCAAGAAAGGCCGCTATGTGGCGGGTGGGGGGGACCCTACTTTACTTTGCCGTGTTCTGCTGATGGCGGCTTTGGGAGGTTGAGCTGTATTCCCCAACCGCCAGCGAACAGCTTCCTCTAAAATAACACCTGTCCTGATGTTCCTCCCTGTGATGTTTATAGCTCCTTGCAGTGAGCCCCAGTGATCCTTATTTATTCTGGAATCAGAGCCCCACTATCACTTGGTTGAGGTAGGGAGAAGAGAGGTTTCATGAATGACTCCACAGAGCACCGAAGATTGCCATCATCCCCGGAGTGCCAGAAAACATGGTGTGCAAATGATGCTGGAGGTTCGTTGCCAGCCATCAAGCTCTGCAGAATGGCCCGTTAAGGATTGCTTTAGGAGCCAAATGATCCTCACCAAGACCCACTCTCTCCAGAAAGCTCAGCACCCTGCTCATCAGAACAGAATCAGGGGCCAGAGGCACCCCAGTGGATTGGTGGGATCTCAAGGCCGCACTCGGGAGCAATGGCTTCCAAGGGTGGTCCGTGGGCCGCTAGCATGAGCGTCGCCTGGAACACAGCAGAAATGAAACTCATCAGCAGATCTCAGATCTTCTCCCGCGGAGTCTCAGGGGCTGGCAACCAGCCGTCTGCGTTATCACAAGCCCTCCAGGGGATTCTGGTAGATTAGGAACCAGTGATGGACCACTTGACTCTAGAGAACATCTCTCTTGGAAAATGTGAGCCCCCCCCCCCCCAAGCAAACAGGAGACAGGCAGGGAAGAGCCCCGATGAAGTTGGCTTCTCGTCATTTCCCCGGCGGTGTGCAGGGGTGTTGGGAGTGATGGGGGCGAAAGTGAGAACGGATCAGGAGCAGAGCTGAGCAGCAGATTGTTGCTGACTGCTGGCTGCTGTTCCAGGTGGCTGCTGGAAGAATGATGCCGACCCAGCGAGGTAACAGCTGGGTCAGCAGACCCTGCTCCTCCTCTAGATGCACCAGGTCTGCGGACATACCTAGACAGGACACTGGATGAATAGATGCTAGGGAAATGGGATAATGAGAAGGGGGAGGGGTGCCAGGAAGTCTTCTCGGCCCATAGAAAGAGACTGAACATCAGCCATAGCTGGCTGCTGGGAGCAATATGCTCAGTGTCGTGGAGCCTTCCTTGGGAAACAGGAACTTAAATGAACAAGAGCCTCATCCTCAAAGCAGAGAGACATGGAGGAAAACAGGATGGGCCTGGGATGAAGACGAGCTCCAAATGGGGGTATCGTTACTGTGCTAAACTGGTTTGGAAAGACACATAAACTCGGAGATGACTGCAGTGACAAAGAAGTGTATAGGGCCTGCAGATTCCAGGAATGGAAGGCAAGGTGTCACTTAGGAACTCTGGGAAGAAGCCAGGAGAGGGAAAAAGCCCAATCAGAGCACTCCTTGAACTCTCTGCTTTTCTGTATGGTGTAGTAGGTGAGGCAGGGCTCAAATGCCTAGACTCAGCTAAAATTAATAATCCCCCTGGAGCTGGGCCTCAGGGGCAGTCCACGATCATTTGCTTCCTGACCCTGGGATGGTTAGAGCAGGTGAAAGGTATCCGGATCATGAGAAAATGAAAGGGATATCAGGTGGACTCTGCCTGGCCAGGGTCACTGGAAAGGCAAGCTTCTGTCTCCCTGCAAACACAAAAGGCGACTTAGCTAATGTGTGAAGTAATAAATGAGAGTCCGAAAGCCTCCTCCACATTGACCACTATCATCACTAGCCATCTTCAGCCATCAAACATTTGGGGTATGGCCAGTGTGACCGAGGGCCTGGATTTTTGCATTCCGATTTAGCTCATACACACATAAACTTGACAAAGGACGCTGCTAAGGAGATGGCACAAGAGTTCAAGGTGTCTAGGCTCAGGGTGGGAACCCTTGGTGAGTGCTGGTCAGGAGAAGTGCTTGGAAAATGGCATCCGAAAGGCTCTGTGGGGTAGGCAGACTGTGAGAGAGGACTGGAGAGATTTACCTTAGTTTCCACAGCTCAACAACAGCTATGAGGCACAGGCACAATTCATAGCTTGCTTGGGCTACAGTAGCCCATGAGATAGCAGGCTCACATGGACCCATCAGCCCTTCTCTGGCAGAGGCTGAAACTCTCTGAATAAAACCGAACCATCAAGGAGATACTGACCACAGTGTTCGGCGAGCTCAGGCCCTCAGTACCCAGCACCCACATTTGAACAGCTCTCCCCCAGGCAATGCTCTTGGGTGGCTGCCAGCTCTAGGAAGAGCATATGCTCAGCAGATGTCCTCAAGGTGAGGTGTTCGTAGCACTGTGAATAGAAACTGGCACAAAAGGTTTCTTGGCGTGGGATCCCAGAGCCTTGGCACCATGTCAGTAGCAGGAACACAGCTCAGCTGATGGGGGTGTGGGAGGCATGGGAGGATGGAATATTGGGGGCCAAAGCTTTTAGAGCAAGGACAGAGGTTGTGATTTTGCCAGGCTCACTGATGGAACCCCAAGGTCAAGGAGGGCTGCACTGGGTGGCCTGTAGGAACCCCAGAGGAAAGGTGCCAGGGAAGACACCCCCGTGTTCTGTCTGGAGGTAGAGCATGGGGAGCCTGGACTTCTGGCTGGGAACTCTGTGTATCACAGGCAATGAAGTTGTTCTTCTCACCCCTTAAGCAAAACTCACCCAAAGAGATCAATGAGCTGATAACTGATGAGCACAAAAATCTGACTAATCGCTGTAGAATGAAATCTTCATGCCCTTGGCTTTGATAATGAATTCTTAGATAATCAGACCCAAATGCATGAGGAACAATAAAGTTAATAAGCTAAACTTCAAACATTGAAGGCTTGGGCATTGACATTCTCAGGAAAGTGGAAAGGCAAACTGTGAAGAGAGGAAATCTTCACAGATTATATCGCTCCCAAGGATCTTGTATGCATCATATAATGGATTGTCACAGAGCCCAGTGTGGGGGCCGAGGCCTGTGCCTTAGTCAGGCTTACTATTGCTGTGATAAAACACCATGACCAAAAAGCAAGTTGGGGAGAAAAGAGTTTATCTGGCTTTCACCTCCATATCACTGTTCATCATCCAAGAAAGTCAGGACAGGAACTCAAACAGGGCAGGAATCTGGAGGCAGGAGCTGATACAGAGGCCATGGATGGGTGCTGCTAATTGGCTTGCTCAGCCTGCTTTTTTATAGAACCCAGGACCACCAGCCCAGGGATGGCGGAAGCATTTTCTCAGTTGAAGTGCCCTCCTCTCAAATGACTTTAGTTTGTGTCAAGTTGACATAAAAAATATCCATCACAGCCTGTAATCCAAGCACCAAGGAGGCAGAGGTATGAGGACCACAAGCTTGAGGCTGACAGGGGCTACATAGTGAATCTTGTCTCAGTAGACAAAAAAATTCCATAATGTAACCAAAAAGGCAAGCGTTTAAACACAGTGTTTAAAATGAACAGAGGACTTGAGCAGATACTTCACCAGAGAACACACACAATAGCCAACAAGCGCATTAAGTATATTGAATTTCATTACTCATCAGGGGAATGCAACTTAAACAGTGGCTATAATTTAAAAAGAAAAAAAAGAAGAAAGAAAGTAAATCTTGGAAAGGACATGGCAAAATTGGAAACCTTGTATATCAATGATAACAACTCAACATGGTCTGCTCATGGCTGGAAAGAGCTCGGTGGGTCTTCAAAATGTCCAACACAGATGGAAACACATACACATACCCATGTCCGCAGTAGCGTTATCCTAAGAGTGTAATGGTACAAAACATCCCTCAACAAATTAGTTAAAATTATTTTTACATATAATATATACCCATGAAGAGCATGGCGTGCTAAGCTATGTTACAGAATAACACACTTTAAGTACATTGTGCCAAGTAAGTGCCAGGTGAAGAAAGGGAACAATCATCCAAATAAAAAATAGGTAAGGGGCCATGAAGGGTCCCTTAAGCATGTGAACAGGTGCCTAATCTCTTTCATTACAAGAGAAATTAAAGCTACAGAAGCAAACATGCCTTACCTCTCAGACTGACAAAAATCCCACAGTTGAAAAACCTCTGTCAGTCATGATGTGTAGACACACACATAGTACTGGTGTGAGTACACATGCCACCTTTATTCTGATTGTCTCAACCCAAATCGCAACTGTGTCATGTCCCCTAACTCACAAATCCTGTTTGGGGACTGCCACAGACAGAGCAGTAAATGGTGGAAGTTCATTACGATGGATCCAACAAACAGTGGCCTGAGTCTGTTTCCATAAGGCGGTTGGGAGCCACGTGAGGGCTCAAACGGTCCATCCGGTAGAAGCGAAGTTCGAGACCAAGCCAGCTCGTTTCCAATGCATTCTCTCCGCTGGTCCTTATTCGACACCCCAGGGCAGTCCTGTCTCTAAACCCTTCATGTTCTCAACAGTGCCCCAGGGGTTTCAAATACGTACAATAGTCAGTGGTGGCTGAATAAATTATAGACAAAGAAATAAACAAAGGAAGAAACAGAAGTCACTCTGGCCTGATTTGCATTGTGCTCACCTTGTCCATTTTTCTTTCTTTGATTTTTCTCGTCCAGGAGGGCTCTCATACTACACCTAAAACTGCCGTGAGTTTGCTAACTTGAAATATATACTTCATAAAGATAAATGCAAAAAAAAAAAAAAAGAGGACGGGGCTTCAATCCAGTGAAATAAAGCTAGATTAGTGGATATATTAAAATTTCTAGACTTGATTTTTTTTTTAATATTTGTTTAAAAATTGCAGTTTGGCCTGGCATAGCAGCGCAAGCATACCACTCCTGCACTCAGGAGGCAGAGGTCAGAGGCGCTCAGGCTGGAGGCCAAGCTGACCCACATACATGGACCCCAGATCCAAAACTTAGACAAATGAAACTGGGTAATTTTCTGAGCTCTTCTACTTAGATATAACAGTCTTAAATCTCACCCTAATAGGAAATGAGCATTTACAACTATTGATTTTAAGGCAGGCAATATTCCACAAGAGCCTCTAACCCATTCATTCTCAACATGTGGGCAGTGACCCATTTATGAGTCAAACAACCCTTTCACAGGGGTAGTCTAAGACAATCAGAAAACACAGATATTTACATTACTATTTATGACAGTAGCAAAAAATGCAGAAGCAATAAAAATCATTTTATAAAAGTTCGGGGGAGTCACCACAACATGAGAAACTGTATGAAAGGGTCAGCATTAGGAAGGTTAAGAACCACTGTTCCAACCAATACAATGTCTATGATAAAGCAGCTCAGTGTTATGAATAATAGCGTCGCCTGACACTTCCAGACTTTATGACTAAGAGCAGAAGGCCGCTGAGGCAATTTGTGGCACTGACATTCTATAAGGGACATGGAACGGGCATGGATGGGCATCAGGCACTACCCAGCTTTGATTCAGACATGCTCTTTCATCCGTCTGGGACTCACTTGAGGAACAGATTACATCATTTGTAGAGTTCTTTTTCAGTTATAAAAATTTTATGCCATCTAGTCCCCAAGACATACGGAAAAGGGTAAAAACTTGGAGAAAGGGGGATTTTCACGAACTTGTAAGCATGGGAACAGATCTGACCAGCTCCTTCCAAAACATGTAGAGCAGAGCAGTTATAGAAGACAAACAAGCTTGGTCTAAACTACCTTTGGAGAACTGGTGTTGAGCCTCAGCCTCTGGAGACAGTCCACACCTCACAACCGGATGTGGCTTCTGACAGCTTCGAGCAGCCGCCTTCCAAAATAGCCAAAGTAGAGAGCTGATCACTGCTGACAAATCACCTTGACAACGCCATGCCGAAGGAGACACAGAAGATGCTGCCATGGATCTCAAGGTAACCATTGATGAAATGCTGCTAGTTTACAAGCAGGATGGCCACGGGGCTGCTGCTGTCGGTCTGCTCCCAGATTCTCTCACACTTGAACACAAGTGCGTATCCATATAAATATAGGCAGGAAAACCATTTTGGGACATCGTAAATGCTATTTTCTGCCACTTTCCACCCACAGCCATCTGCCAGGCGATGGATGAGAGATGCCTAAGATGGTCACTACCTCACAGGAAGGCTCCCTGAGGAAAAGCAAGTTCTGACGAATGGGGAGAGGGATCAGCTTGTTTCCGTAGAAGCTACTTTAGACCAGATCTGTTGGGCTAAGATTTGAAGCCACGCTTGCTGGCCACTGTATTCATCACCCCCCCCCCCCGTACTTTAAAAAACTAACACTGACCCAGGTGGTGGCGGTGGCAGCAGCAGTGAGGGTGGTGGCTGGGTGGGGAGGGAAAGGTAGCGTCGGCACATGCCTTTCGTCCCAATACCCAGGAGGGCAGAGGTAGGTGGACCTCTGTGAGCTGGAGTCTACTCCAGGAGAGCCAGGGCTACACAGAGAAATCCTGTCTTGAACAACCAAAAAACCAAACCAAAAAAAACAACAAAACTAACGTTGAGCCTTCTTAAAGTTGTTCCATAAGCCAGAAAAAGAAAGAATGCTTCCAAACTTATCTTATGTAGCCAGTATTAATTATCTTAATACCCAAACCAGAAAAAGACACAACAACAAAAATCACCTATCAATCCTCATAGTGAACATAGACACAATTAGCAATAAAATACTTGCAAATTGAGTTCGTGAACACACCAACAAAAGAGAGCAAACAAATGAACATCCATCGATTGGCATGGTGGACACAACTTTACTCCCTGCACAAACTGGCACATTGCTGTGACCCTGAAGCTAGCCTCGTCCACATAATGAGTTCCCAGCCAGCTATGGCTACGTAGTGAGACCTTGTTTCTAAATAAATAAACAACAAAAATAACAACATTAAAAGGACATTAAAGACTTCATTGTGATCAAATTGGCTTCATTACAGATGCAATACATGCAAATGGTCCAATACATGCAAATCAATAAATATGATGCCTCACGTAAGTGTATTCAAGGACAAAAATCATCTCAAGGGAGCCTTTGACAAAATCTAACATAACTTCATGATAATGACCCCAAAGAGAGGGTGCTAGAGAGATGGTTCAGCTGTTAAGACAGTCTTCCAGAGGACCCAGGTTCAATTCCCAGCACCCATATGGGAGCTGTCTGTAACTGGTTCCAGGGATCCAGCTCCCCGGATATACATGCAGATATACATGCAGGCAAAACATCAATGCACATAAAATAAAAATAAATAAATCATTAAAATCAATAATTAAAAACCCTGGAGAGGTTAGAACAGGAGGGAACAAAATAAAAGCTATATATTACAAACCATTATCAGCCTAAATGAACAAAAACCTCAGCATTCCCACTAGGGTTCAGAAACAAAGCAAGCTCACATTCTCCGCTCATATTTCATCCAGTGCTTGAAGTTTTAGCTAGATCAGACAAGAGCAGCAAGTAAATGTGATACAAGTGGGAAAGGAAGAAGTCAAAGAGTTCTTGTTTGAAGATGATATTATTTTATGTATGAGGCCATGAAGAACCAACCAGAACTCTCTTAGACTGATAAACATTTTCAGTAAAGTGGCAGGATTCAAAGTTAACACACAAAAACTAGTAGCTTTTCTGTGACAAATAAACTGAAAAAAAAATTAGAGAAACAATTCCACTCACAATAACTTAAATAAAAAAATGGAACAAACCAAAGAAGTGAAAAGCGCTACAATATACTAATGAAGAAAATTGAGGAGTCCTCTGGAATATAAATAGGTTTCCTATCTTTATGGATTGGACATATACTGTGAAAATGGCCAAGCTACCAAAAGCAAGCAACCTAGAGATTCAATACAATCTTTGATAAAATTCTAACATCTAGAATTCTTCACAGAAAAATAATCTTAAATTTTATATGGAAGCACACAAAATACCTTATGTAGCCAGACAATCTTGAGCAAAATAATAATAATAATAATAATAATAATAATAATAATAATAATAATGTTGGAAATATCATCATACCTAATTTGGAATTATATTACAGAGCCATGATTAGAAAAATAGCTTCACACTGGCATGAGGAAAGACACACAGATTGAGAGAATACACTAGAAGACTGAGATATGTACCCACACCAAAACCAAAGAGAAGATAGCTCCTCTTCAACAAACGGTCTTGGGAAGGTTGCATGTCTACCTGTAGAAGAATGAATATAGGTCCTTACCCCTCTCCCATGCTTCCTGTAAGTGACCCTGATGGAACTCATTGGATCACATACACATAAAAGTAGAAGGGGGTGGAGTTAATTGGGACAAGAAGGATGATTAGTGGGATAGAAAAAATAGGTCTAAATGAGAATGTCCTCTATTATCCTGGTCATTTGAACCATTGGTCCTCAATTGATGACAGTGTTTGGGGGGAGGAGAGGGGCTTTAGGAGGTGTGGGCTTTTTTAAAGGAAGCATGTCACTGGAGTCAGAGTTTAAAGACCCTTTGGAATGCCCTTTGGAATGTGCCATCTCTGCTTTTTATTGTGGTTCAAGATGCGAATCCTCAGCTTTGAGCTTCCTCACCATGCTTGATTGCTGACATGCTTCTCTGCCACCACAGACTCTTATCCCTCTGTAACTATAAGCCAAATAAACTTTTCCTTCGTAAGTTGTCATGCTCATGGGATTTTATCACAGCAATAGAGAAGTAACTAATACAAGAGGGTAGTAGGAAGTGGGTGTTTGAATGAGAATGACCCCCATAGACTCATAGGTTTGAATGCTTGGTCTGCAGCTGGTGGAACTATTTGGTAAGGATTAAGAGGCGGTCTTATTGGAGGAGGTGTGTCAGTGGGCGTGGCCTTTGCGAATTCAAAATGCCATCCACTCCCAGTTAAGCCTTCTCTCTCTGCCTGATTCTTAAGGCTCAATTATAAATTCTCAGCTACTTCTCTGGCAACATGCTCCTGATCATTGTAATGACTGATGGTCATCAACTGGGAACTGTGAGCCCACAAATTAAATGCTTTCTTTTATAAGTTGCCTTGGCCATGGTGTTCTGTCATGGCAATAGAAAAGTAACTAAGACAAAGGGTGTGTGTGGATATGATTGGAATATATTCTGTATATGTGTGAAACCATGGTTTCATAATAAAGCCCATTATTATGTAAAATTAATGTGTGATCATAAAAAGGTTTTAAATAAAAGATTTATTTTTATTTTATGTGGATGAGTGTTTTATGCTTGCATGCATAAACATACCACATGCATTCTTGGTGTCCATGGAGGCCAGAAGAGGGCATCAGGTCACCCTGGGACTGGAGTTACACTAATGAGCCCTCATATAGGTGCTGAGAGTCAATCCAAGGGCTTGGAGGTAAGGCCCTGCTGCTGAGTACACAACACACTTTGGACATAAGTCTCAGAGTAATTGAGCTGGAACTGGCCTGGAAGCCTCCTTCTCGAGAACTAGCTCTCATAGTATCTGAAGATGCTATGCAAGCTTCCAAGGGAGAAACACAACCAATAGTCTTACAGCTATATAACCTAAACCCACAACGATGACCAGCATGGCCAGGTGCCCACAAGGGTGCAAAAAATGGCATTTGAATTTTTGGGTTAACTAACAGCTGTCTCATTGAAGGGAAGGCCCACTCAACAGGATCAAATTTGAGCCTGGTACTGTAAACCTAGTCAGTTACCTATAATTGGAGATTATGGGCCCTAGATGAAAACAAATTTCTTCTACTCTCATAATCCAGAGTAATTCCTAACTGCACTCTCAATACCTTTTCTTGTGCACATGGATAAGTGCAGCTCTTATCCCTCATGAAAGAATCTTCTTTCTTCGTAGCAGACAGAGACCATTACAGAAAGCTACTATTGGTTAAAAAGAAAAAAAAAAAAAAAGGAACAAAACTAAAAACAACTGACTGTGGTTTGCCTAACCCCCCTTCATTTACCTCTGAGACAGCCTCTACCCCTCAGGCTCAGGCAGCACTGTGGAGGAGGAGCTGGCAGTATTGTAAGAGAGAGAGGGCAAAGACACATGCTGTGAGATGCTGTGTCCTATATACGATACAGAAGCTGTACCCATGAGATCTAAAAGATGTGGTCACTTAAATAAGACCTGCTCTGTGATACACTAGTTGATGTGCCGGTGAAGGCTGCAGAAATCTCACAAGATCCCGTACCTAGACGAGGAGCTGCAGGAAATAAATAGCTGCTGAGAGAAGGAAAAACAAAAACAAAAAACACAAAAACTTCTTTGCTAGTTTGTTATCCAATCCCAAGTGACCATCCCTAACCACACACACACACACACACACACACACAAGCGTACACACGAACATTAAATGGACCCAGCAGACTGTATTAAATATACATATATAGATTAATAGTTAAAGAAAAGGTCATGAATTTGAGAGGGAAAGGATAAGAGGAGTTTGAGGTAGGGAGAAAAAGGGTGGAAATGACATACAGCATTCATTTATAAAAATCTCAAAACAGACAAATAAAAGGCTCATGTGTTAAAGGCTTGTTTCCAGCTGCCAAAAATCCAATCATTGAGGTGTGATTGGATCCCGAGGGCTCTGGCATAATCAATGGACTAATCCATTGATAGATTCCCAATTAGATGGGATTATTGGGAGGTGATAATTTTGGAGCTAGGCACCTATTTGAAGAAAGTAGGCCATTGCACCTGTGCCCTTGGGACCATATCTCATCTTGGGCCCCACTTTGTCTTGTTCATTCTTTCCTGACCTCCACGAGATAAGCTGCTTTGCTTTGTCATGACCTGCCTGCTCTGATATCCTCTCTCACCTGCGGCCCAGAAACAACACAGCTAGCTGATGGTGAAACTGTGAACCAAATAAAGCGTGTCTTTTGAGTTGTTCCTGAGACATCTGTCATAGGGATGAAAAGCCATTCCCCAAGCCCTCCACACCCAGGAGGTTTCTTTCTTAGATACAACCAACAAGCTAAGCAATGATTAGAGAGATTGTTTCTGTTTTGAATGAATACAACTGAGAGTCCAAAGGTGACTGGAAACATTGTTTCTAATCTGAATTAATACAACTGAGGTCAAAGATGATTAGAAACGTTTCTATCCTGAACTAATACAGACTTCTTTTTTGGTCATTACCCAAAGAGTATGCAACAGCTACTTCATGTTGTGCTAGCCTTGTATAAGTTACTATATGCAATCTAGCCATGACTTACATGTTCGTGAGAGAACAGCCCTCACCAGGGCCTCGCTAGGTAAATGGATGGAACTAAAAATACATTAAAGTGAGGTAACCCAAACTCAGAAAGACAAATGTCACATGCTCTGTCTTAATCTGAGGCTCTGAGCTCCAAGTCTTCAGATACGAGTACATATACTAGAGTAACTGCAGAAACTAGGAAAGTAAAAGAGGGTGACGGGAGGGGGCAATAGACAGGGAAGAGCAGGCTACAAGAGATTTGAAGGGGAAATGAGAAAAATAAAGGGGGCTTTGGTTAGGGAGTGGGGAGTGAGGTAAATACGGGAGGAGAGATGAGAAAATAATGAAAAGATGGGTGGAAGTCATAGGGAACCAAATTATTAGCTATCCACATAAAATTATATATAATAAATATAACTTTTATGTACATTACACATTTAGCTTAAACAAAAATGTTGCAACTGGGATGACAAATGGTCCCCGTAGAATGGGGTAAATTCCAACACCAAGCATGGGAAGCATCCTTGCCAGTTTTTGGTCAGAGACTCCCAAGGGTGTTGTGCTTATCCTTGTTTGCCTCCAAGAGGAAGAAGGTAAGTCCCTATTGCAGAAGACAGCTTGCACCTTGAACACAAGACCCAGAGGGCCTGAGCTGGTTCTGATCTGAAAGCCTCCTCCCTAAGTCTAGCTTTCACGGTACTAGAAGGTTCTATGTAAGCTTCCCAGGGAGGGAAGCAACCAATAATCCTACCCAGCTACCGTACCTAGGAACTCCCAAAACAAAGGAAGAAATGATGTAATTATCATTTTAAAAAATAGCATTATTTTAAGAAGAAGTGTATGAGAGGATGTGTGTCAGCCAGTGAAATGCTCTGCCACTTCACAGTTGAGGCCTAAACATCTATGGATTTTGATATGCACTAGTGTCCTGGAACACATTTCTTTTGCATAACTGATGAGCTAAATAAAGGGCTTCATGCTATTCTGGGCTTCAGGCATCCACTGGAGGTTTTGGGATGTATCCCTGTGGATCTGTCAGAGTGACACACACAAATTAGAGAAGGCATGGCAGAGTTGGACTAGAGAGGCTGCAAACCTTAAACACTAACAATAAACAAACAATAGAGGGGTAACTCTTGGAGCAGAATGTGCTAGAAGCTACCTAGAAGCTTGGATTGCTTGAGATGGGAAGGTGTGAGGTATAACTAAGACTTAATGTAGAGAATAAGTAACATTTTAAATCCATACTGGACTGCTGAATAGAGTGCCTCCCACCTACATCTCACAGGCTTACAAGGGGTAAAGAAGCTGTTATAAAATTCTTTGTAAGTCACATGATTGCTAGTGGCTGGGGAAATAATCTGTTGCTCTTATTTGACAGGCAAGGATATAAATGCTGTGCTTCTAAGCAATTACTTGCATACTCTCACGACTATAAGGCAGAAATGTTAACTTTAGCTATAGTTATGTGGCAAGGGAGCTTGGAAACAACCAACCCACCGACCTACCCAGCAACACAGGCAAAGACCTGAAATGATCTAAGCACAAAATGCCAATATCCTGACTCAATTTTGGTGAGCCCAGTCCAATCAGCCTGGAATGTGTGAGCGAGCACACATTATTTTCAGTACCAGTGACTTGGACTGGCGTTGCTGTTGTCCAAATTCAGCTTCATTAAGTAGCTGGACTACAGGTATGCCCTGCTATGGCCTGCACATGTAGTTCTCAAGTCTTAGATGTTCTTGAAAAACAGAAATGCTGGATGGAACTGTCTTCAGGCGTTCTCACGTCTCCTCCCTACTCTACTTGCTATATCCCAAAGATTTCTATGCCTGGATTTTCTCATGGATTGCTCCTTCCTCCCTCTCTGCTTCTGCATGGTTCTATCACGACTGCACTCTTCGGTTCTTGGCTCCTCTCCCACCTTGCCCACGTAGACAGATGCTCAGGCTCTGCTGCTTACTGTTCTTGTTGATTCCAGCTTCCACAAACGCTTCGAGGTCGTGATGTGTCTTTTTTCAGTCCTGACCTGATGCTTGCTCAACAAAACAGCTGTGTTTGTATTTGAGTGTTGTAAATGGTTTCTTTATACAATTTGGCATATAATTTAAACAGTATTATCTCAAGTAATTTTGAATATTACAACCTGTCCAACTGGCATCATAATCTAGTATCAAGAGCTAGTGGAATGGAAACAAGATGCAGCTATCTGATTGCAAAGACGGAGAGGCAGACACACCCTGTAACCCCAGGTATTGATGTCTTTATGTAATTCTCTCCCAAAATGTGCAAGGCCACTAAAACCACTTCAAACAAACAGAACATGGTAAATATGAAGGTTTGGAAGATAGAATTAAAGTCCCTAATCACTCAGTGAAGCTTAGTAGGCAGCAGACAAGACCTTCAGTTGATGGCTTCATAAACATGAATTTCATGGCCACAAGAATTGTTACAACCTAAGAAGCTTGGAAATGGACCCTTCTCTGTTTGAGCATCTAAATTAGGATGCAGCCCAAGAACCATGAAACTGCAGCAATTTCAAACCTACACAGTGACATCACTTAGCAGCATTACCATATTGGTATCCTATGCTGAAACCCAAAGCCTTCATCTTGGCTATCTTATCCTGACCTCACTTTGTTACTGACCCAAATCAGCTCTCTTTAGTAAAGACAAATGCATTTTAATACCTTATTTTTACAAAGCTGTGAACCCATGTACCCTGGTGGCCCAGAATTAAGCAGAGGAATCATTTTACATATGAATAGCTTCAGGATTTGAGTATGTCATTGTTCTGGAAATGTAGTTTTCTAAAACGGTTGGATTTTTACAGGGAAGGTTACATATTTGATAAAGCACCAGACTCTTATTTTGGAACAACCTAAAATTCTACACCAAATAAATGATTACTGAAGTGTACGTTTGTTACCTTTCTCTTATGGAAAAACCTTATGACAGCTAAAAGCCTTTCAGACAGTGTGAGGTATACATAGGAAGGCACTCATCTGACTTGCTCTCGATACTGTATGACAGTTATTATGGCAATGGATAATGACAAGGGCAGGACAGATGTTTCACCTGAATGATACAATGTTCACATTCTGTATTTTCTTGGTACGGTCATTCCATTCCATAGGAATTCACCTAGGTGTTTGCTGCAACAAACTCACCAATTGTCAGTTTCTGATACTTTAAAGACTTAACATCTGAGACTATTTACTTCCTTGGCAAACAATCAGTGGCACATGGGCCACACAAAAGCCTCTACCTAATTCTATCAGTGAGGCCCCCTTTTACAGTTTCAGGAACTTTATTATCTTACAAATGGGGAAACACAAGTCCAGAAAGGGCCAGCCTTGGCCAAGTCCTGCTTTCACTGGGGTATGAAGAGGAGAGTTTTGGAGCCCTCACTGGCTAGGTCTAGAGAATCAGAGCATAGCTAGAAAGGCTTGCAAATGCATATAGCTTGGTGGTGGAAGGGTGTGGGTGAGGGAGGCTGTCTTCTAGGAAAAGGTTTGGGCTGCTGCAGCTGCTAGCAAGCACAGGGCAGCACGGTGAGGCAGCTCCAGAGGACCTGTACATTGAAGGTGGGAGGCGCTGCTCAGAAGTACAGTGACTACCTAGCTGTAATCCCTGGTTCAGGAACTCCGCTTGCTCCAAATTTTTTCTGACCTGTAAAACGAGATAATACTTTTAAAAACTGTTTTGAGAAAGGGTTAAGAGACAATAGAACATGTTACACTGAAAAGTGCAGCATCATACACAAATTCGGCTGAACATACTAGGTCAGTTTCTAAAATGTCGACCCTCTTTACTATTGTCTCCCCTTCCAGGCCGAGTCATAGTAACAATAAAATATTAAACACATGTGCAAACACTGCACTGCACTCTATTTCAAAAATAGCTACAAAGCTATTTGTATGCATTTAAAAAACATACACTGCAAGTCTTTTCATTTTCTCTTGGTCTTCTGCAAGAGAAGCCTACACTATGTCCTCCAATATATGAAGAGCTGTACGGTGATAGTGACTATGACTTACTGAGAAAGGGCTCTTCAGTAAGGCAGAAAAGAAAATGCAGTTTTTCTGATAGTTTGCCTTTATCAATTAAAGGACACACAAGTTATTCCTTTGTAACTTAAACAAATGCACACACACAGGTAAAACTTCTCTTCCTAAACCCACACCCTCCGAAGGAATGCATTTCCCTAATATCCTGAGAAGCTCCAAGAAATAGCAGAACAGGCAGCACACAGAGCAACCAGGCAAGCCACCCTTTGATTTAATGGCACCCTTTCCTTTCAGCCCTGGGGAAGTGCTGGGAACCATGTGCACGGGTGGCTGAAATGCAATCTAGGAAGCAGGTACAACCACCAAAGTAAGGAGGACTTAGATTTTCTATTTTACTTCAAAAGGAACACATCAACTGGTCATCAGTCCTTCCTAAGTTCTGGAATTGCTAACACTTCCAGGAACTGTAAAATTAAATAGTTCTCTTTTTTTTACTATAACACACACCATACCACACATATCAACCACATAAGGCAAATTAACTTCATGCTTTACTTTAGCAAAATGGGGGAAGGGGAAGCTTTCTCTGAAATTGGCACTGAGTTCTTTCAAATTATGAATGGCAAGAAGATACATCCAACTGTAAGTAGAATAAACAGTCATATACATATCAATCAAAATTATTTTCTTTATATCATCAGCAGTGAAGCCCAGAGGTAGTATGGCAGAAACGAGCATGGATCCTATCAGGTCACAACCAATGAAGTCATTAAATTTATTTTTTTCCCATGTGGTTTTGACCATAAATTGCTTTACATTTAGGATGTGAATAAAAACCACTCTCAGCAGAAATCCTGGCCCATTAATTTAACTGACAGTAAGTTTACAACTTTGAGGACTCCAAGTAGAAAAAAAGGTATAAAATTATGTTCGGTTTGAAATGGTTTTAATCGTATTCATTAAAAATATTTACATTTCCTAGGACTTCCAAAACCCCCTTGCAATAGAATTCTACACTATATTCTATTTATAAAATGAGGCTCATTTGTGAGATTTCAATGACTGTAAATTATTTACATTCTGTAAAATATTTTAAGAACTTTTATAGCAAAGGTAGTTTATATTGGATTACCTGAAACCCAATAGTAGCCCACAGATGAGCCTCTTCCTCTCCTTAATTTTCAGAAAGCATTGTGAGATGGCAAGGGCTGCCACGTGCTAGCCTGTCCCTTTTGTCTTCATTTACACTGTGTGCACATTGTGAAATAAACACATATGCAGCATGGCCATGTTTTGATATGTATTTTTTATTTCCCTGCAGTTTTCACTTATCAAGAACAAGTAACAGGGAAAGTTGTCTGAACTAGTGCATAAACAAACATTCTGAAACACCACTACACATATCTAATTTACAAGAACCGTATAAAAAATGTCACTAAAACACTACACTATGAAGGTGTCCAACACTTACAGTCAGACTTTTTCCAACCCGTTACTTGCCTTGTAGCCACAGGAAAACTCTCCAAAATTGAAAAGACAATCTTGCCACAACCCTCCCCCCTCCCAAAACCTGGGATGGCTCGATATATAGACTTCCAATAATTATTGCAATGATATAATGCAATACATACCTGGTAAATATCTTTTATGTGGTGTGTTACAGTTTTAAAGCCAGTTAAAATATGCAGTCTTCAGATAAAATGTAATCCATGAAAAATTTTCATATCTGCACAGTTTAAATGTGCTAGATGCATAATTTCCTAGTCCACTTTTTCTGTGTGATTATTTTTTATAAACTGGTATTATAAATAGAAATATACATTCAAAATATATGGAAAAGTGAGTTACTACATTAAATTTGCATGTATCGATCCATCCCTTTCCCCTGCACAGTAATAGAAAATACTATTTTGCCTTGAAGTCATATTTGACAGTGAAATGCCACTAGAGTATTTACCAAAAAGTCCATCTAGTCAAATTGTGAAACAAAATGAACCAAGTGAAAACTTTACAGTTCCTTTAGAAAAAAATTACAAGAATTTCATTTCCTAGCTATGAATCTTTAACTTTTTAGACACAAAGTTGGATTTATTTTTTTTTACAAGATACAAAATGTAAACATGGCAAAATAAATAGTTAAAACAAGTGATGCAGGATCCCATTTCATGCTCATGATCCCATTAAAGAATTATTTTTAAAATCCATTCAGTTGCAAATTCAAGTGCAAAAGCATGATGATGAATATCTACTATTCAAGTAACAGAAATAATATTGATGATACAAATAAAACTATTTTACAAGGTAGTGATTTTCCCAATTTTACAAAATATACATCATATATCGATTTAACATCTGATATACTGTAGTCCATTTAGGTCCATTGTTCTGCTCTGTATCCAGAGTGCCACCTTTTGTATTCCGCTGGAATATGAATGACTGCAACCATCCACACAGGTCAAAGCCACATGCTTTAGGTTATGTCACTTCCATAGCTACTGTTGTCTCTGCTATTCCATTTAAACCCAATCTTTCTGGTTCATGGTTCTCTCTATAAGGCAAAAAGTAGAATAAGCATTAGCACTTTTGAGAGTATATTACACTACTGAGTATGTATAGGTCACATTTTTTAAGTCACTGTAACTAAACACAACTCCACAAAACCTTCCATTTTAATCATTTCCAGGCAGGAATGAAGAGGTTTTCTTCAGTTCAGAAATTCCAGAAACTTCTAATAATTGCAATAAATTAGGGAATATATAAACAGAGTTAATCCAAGTTTTTTTCTTTCCTATAGGCTCAAGGTCATATATTTATTAACCCATTTTTTTTTTTTGTTTTACTGTCCTCCTTACATTAGCATCATTGAAAGGAGAGCAAAACATTATTTAGTTTGAGAAAATTCCTAAAATTAATACATACTATAAATTTATACATACTATACTATGGTATATTATATAACACTATACTATAGTATACACACTATGAAATGTATACACACATACTATAAAAATAACACAGTTTGATTTCAACCTATTTCTGGTAACTGATAACAGCTCCAACCTATACTGTCAATCTATAATAGTATAATAAGATAGGGGCTGGTGAGATAGCTCAGTAGTTAAGTGCATTTGTTGCTCTTGCAGAGGACCCAGGCTTGATCCCCAGCATCCAGCTGGCAACTCTCTGTAACTCCAGTCCCAGGGATCTGATGCCTTCTGCTGATATCCATGGGCATCAGGCATGCACAAAGTACACATATATGTATGCAGGCCAAATACTCACACACATAATAAAATAAACAAGGGGGTTGAGACAGTTTCTCTGTCATCGTGGCTGTAGCCCTAGAACTCACTCTCTAGACCAGGCAAGCCTCAAACTCAAGAGATCCACCTGCTTCTGCCTGCCTAGTGCTGGGATTAAAGGTGTATGCCACCACTGCCCATTTTAAATAAATTTTTTTAAAAATATGGTGTGAGTGACTAATGCTTTTAAAATATCAGTCAACTTGACTTTTTTTTTTTTTTTGTCTTTTTACAACTCTGGCTGGCATTTAAGGATGCTACTAGGCACAGAGCACTCTTTGTGTTAAGCGAATCCTCAAGCTTTTGAAAAATCAAGGTACTCTTGAGCAGTACAGAGCAAAAGCTTCTCTTTCTTCAGGACAGCTAGGGTACAGCTCGAGAACAGCACCTGCACACACACACACACACACCTGGCTATGCTGCTGATGGCACTGCTGGGAGTAACCTTTGGCACTCTGTCCATACTGGCAGCAACTGTGGCAAGTTTTAAGGCTGTTGGCGATGGTGCTGAAGTCCGTGTATTGATATGCACATTGACAGGAGAAACAACACTGACATTATTGAGGTGCACTGCATTGGTCAGGCAGGAATTGTTCATGGGAAGTGTCTGAGGACTGCTTGTGCACAGCGCTGGGATCAAGTGGTTTGTAGTAGTGTGGCCAACTGTCCTTACAAGCTGTACAGCTGAAATCCCTGGGCTGGATGATAAAGCCATATTGGTGGAATATAATGTTTTAGAGGGTCCTGCAAAAGAGGTGAGAAATCGTTCAATTAGTATGATGGGACAATAAAAAAAGAAAACCTCTTTAAAAACTCGGAATTTAGTAGTAAAAGCAAATGCACTCATATTCTAATTAAATAAACACTAAGTTAACTTTTCATAGTACAGTCATATAAAGAGGCTTCACAAAACATTTTGCTACCTCTATGTGTCAACAAAATAAGACAGATAAAAATAATAGCTAGATTTCCCCCTAAAGATTTGTAGGCATACAAGAATCAGCAAGAGCAGACTGAAGTAAAACAAATAAAAAAACCAAAAAATACCAGGATGTTCCTGAGTACATGTAAACAAAACCAGAGAATTGAGCTTGGGATCTGCAAGAGGGCAGAGCAGCATGTTTCTGGGTTTAGGCAGTAAGCAAATGGGCTTTCACAGCCACAATGTATCACAAGAGAAGGAGAAGTATACCTATGAGTATATGCACATGGGAAAGCAGAGCGTGCTGTTTTGTATCTCACTTTTTAAACAATTTGTAGATAAAGTCAATGGGGGCGGTTAATAATGACACGATGGATTTCCTAACGTGAGGTAACTGACAGTCTGTGAATGAAATCAGAATGGATGGAGGTGGGTGTATAGAAGGTAGAGTGAAAATTCTGAAAAACACTCAGTTTTTCATCCATACCAGACCAAAGCATTCTGAACATCACTGTATACATTTTCCCCTGTGTCTATGATAAAACCAAAGCCAACTTAATGAGTGGAAACTACAAACTAATTAAGTATTACATGAAATCTCAGTTGTACCTGAAGGCTGGACAACACCATTCATATTGTTGTGGCTAGTGTTCTGTTCCTTGGATACCTCACTGCGACTTGGAACAGGAGCACTGACCACTGCAGATGCAGCAAAGTGGGCGCTGGCTGAGTCAAGTGTTTTAGACATACAGTCAGAGGTGCTGGAGCCCTATAAAATGGATAGCAACACAGTTGAGTCTTCCATATTTGTTTATCCATTTATTTCCTCTGTGTGTGTGTGTGTGTGTGTGTGTGTGTGTGTGTGTGTGTGTGTGT
>NW_026585895.1:33212454-33284533 GCF_907164565.1 Psammomys obesus
TGTGTGTGTGTGTGTGTGTGTGTGTGTGTGTGTGTGTGTGTGTGTGTGTGTGTGTGTGTGTTGGGGGTAAGGAGGTAACATGTGCATGTGGAGGTCAGAGGATAACTGTCAGGAGTTGGTTCTGTTCTTCCACTATGTTAATTCCAAGGATCCAACTTAGGTTGTCAGATTTGGCAGCAAGTGCCTTTACCTGCTAGGCCATCTTGCCAGCACCTTATACTCTCAGTTTTGTTAGATGTGATTAATGAACAATATCAGGAAATGTGTGGAACTTAAAAGGACATTGCTTTTCTAATGCAAATAGTCATATGTTCTTAAATGAGAGATTTAAGACTTTGGACTTTTATTTTTTTGGTGTATGAAGAATGAAAAATCACTAAAAACTAACAAGCAATTATTTCTGAGAAAGAACTATCAAACTGGAAAATCCATACTCTATTATTTTTTCCAAATAATAATGAGCATGTTAAAAACTGCTCGATGGACAAACATCATGAAAAAGTAAAATCATAGACATGATCCATAGCTACTTCTATCACAGTGTAAAACCTTGGACTGATCCAGCTTTGAAGCAGGCTGGGAAACACCTCAGTTAGTTATTTGAAGAGACTCTGAAAAACACCAAAGGAAACACAGTGGCACTCTTCCATGATTATATGTAAAACTGGCTGCTACTAACACTGATAGCCATAGGCTACAAGCCAACCCCAGATCTACCAGGACTGTCACAGGTGTGTGGATAACAACTAGGCTCACCAAGATTTCCATGGTGTCGACTCACGACTTTAAGGCAATAGACCCTTTGAGAATGAACTAAAGCACCGTGGGTAGGTCCTGGTCTGAGAACTCAGAGAAGATGACCAAACTGAGTTACTCTTAGTTATTATGGAACAAAACTTCAGACCTAAAATGTGTCTGACAATTCAACTTAGATTGTTTTTATTTTTGTTTTGCTTTTAATGGCTTAAAACAACAGCATTGCATTCTTGCATAGTTCTGGAAGCCATAGTCCACAATGAATCTTACAAGGCTCATGTCAAGCATTTGCTGCGTTGGTTTCCTGCAGTCTTATGTTATATTTTTATTTGTATCACTCGTGTCTGTATTTATTGGTGTCTATGAACTAACTGCTGGTGTCATTTCTTTTTCCCTTCAGGGAAATGTGGTTCACAGACAAGGGGGCCATACAGATGAGATTTACCATACAGTTAAACAGAATTTCTTCTCCTCATGAGCTATACTGACAGTATGTAAGTATAACCTTTAGGAAGAGGTTAGAAAGCCATATTCTTGAAAAAGAAAATGGGAAAGTAAGAGTGTGGAGTGATGGTTTTAAAAATATATAATTAATTTATAAACTCTCAAAAATCCTTCTAAAAGCTAGTTAATTCTTAAATCAAAACTATCGCATCTGGCTCTCAAAATAACTGGAGACTAGTTTATAAACTAGCCACTCAGAAACAGTTAAGTTCACTAAAGGAACTCTAGTTAACTCTCAAACTCAAGAACAGAGGTGCAAAGTCACTGGTAGGAACTTGGGAAAGAAGGGAGTGAGCGGTCACCTGTGCTTTTGGATGTGTCTGCTGTGAGGAATGCTGGGATTGCTGTTTCTGTTGAAGCTGCGCAAGTTGCTGCCTTTGCATTTGAACTAGCTGCTGTTGATGTGTCTGGAACTGCTCTTCTGTGATGCCCCCTGTTACTGATAAAGGATAAATAGCAAGTATTAAAGTATTTTTAAAAGACAAAAGTGGAATACAATATAAACTAGTAAAGATAAAAAGCAAATACAAGCCACAATATACACCTATCTGCAAAGCAGAATCACAATGGCAAATCTTTCAATGTGTATGTCCAAAATCTCCTTTGTTCGTATGCAGTTTTTAACTGTCTAACATGATTCTGGTGTAAGGAATTTACCATTTAGTCAGACTGAACTCTTTTTTTTTTTTTTTTATGTTTGTGGGTTTAGAATATGGGTGTGCATATCACAATGCATATACAGAAGTCAGAGGACAGTGGACAGCTTGCAGGAGTCTGTTCTCGACATCCACAAGAGAATCCTGAGGATTGAACTTAGGTCTTCAGGCTTGGCAGCAAGCATATTTTGTTTTTCTTTATTAAGTGAGCCATCATGCTGGCCTCAGATTTGGTGTCTTTAAAATTCTCTTAGTTCTCCAAATCAGGATGCCCGTAGAGTAACAGTAGTAATAATAACAATAAATGTTTGCATTTACTAATATAAATATTAATGATAACCAAGTTACAGCCTTAATAAGCGACAAAATGACTTCTGCCAGTTCTCATGACACTTTTCTTTCTGATTCTAAAATGGAGTAGAAAACAAAGACATTCAGGAGCCTTAAGCCCCAGTATAAGCCAGCACAGTCAGTATCTAAAATAAATTCTATCAAAGGGCTGGAAAAGAGACATTTGCAGAAAACTAGAGTTATAATGGACCTTCAGATGCAACTAATAATGCTCCAAATAGCGTGTGAAGTTATGCGTTTCAAGTAAAAGCAAGACAGCCATTTTCTGAAGCTGACAGAAACATCAGCTCAAAAGCATTACAATGGGTACAATTTTTTTTCAAAGAAATGTAAATGAAATTTCATGAACTAGTGTTTAAGTGAGTCTCTAATGGGCCGACAGAATACAAGTGTCCAACCACACTAGCATACACATACTCTTAAAAGTAACTCTCACTCTTTTCTCTTTGCAGTGCTAGAAGAGACCCACATCCTCAGCTAAGCAGATCCCACCATGGAGCTACATCTGCAGCCCAATTCTACTTTCAAAAACAAAACTAAATAAAACAACAACACACAAAACCTTTCTTTTCTCCTATTTCACTCAATCAGTAATAATTTACTATTTACTTCCATGCAGAATGGTGCTGAAGGAATCTCAGTGACTCAATGAAGGAATTATTGGTTAGAAAGTTATTAATATAAAGTCCCACAGTATAATTGGGAAAATGTGATGTCTGTTCATGGTTATGTACGTGCTGAGTGATCAAATCGGTATGACCTACAGCCAACGTAACTATTTCCCTAAAAGGTTCTGTTTATAAGATTATCAAATGAGAACATTTTGAAAGAAATATAAATATATAGCCAAGTTGTACCTAGCAAAAGTCTTAGCTTTTTAAAAATATATAAAAAGGGAATCAGGTCCAGAAATGAACAAGGCTTTAAAAATACTTTCATTTCTTTTACATGATATAGCACATCACAATTTCTACTGAGCTATGAGGGGAAATATTTTATTTCTAGAAGACTCCAAACATTGGTGTATTTATTATACTGCTCACTTTAGAATCTTTACCTGTATTTCTGAAGTACACAATAGTTATTTTACTGAATTACCAACAAATCAAATGTCTTTCTTTGTACATGTTAAATTCATTGCAAGTGTTCTATTTTTAAATAAAAAAAATTAATTCTAAAGTTACAATCTTCAAAATCAAATGAAAATATGAAGTATTCATGAATTTCCAGCTGTTTGAAAACCTTGGGGAAAGAGATGAAAAAAATAGCTTATTAGATATGAAGGCAGGAAGAAAAAAACCATAAATCTAAATAATTTAGCAAGTCTTACATGTCTTCTAACTCAGGGCCATTTGGAAAGCAAAAGCCACAGAATCCAGGGCTAGCTCACTCCAATGGGCCAGTGCTCTTTGACTAGAGCTGAGCTTTATGTTGTGGAAAAGTGAGGCTCATGCTGCTTACTAATAAACAGTAAGATATCACACTTTTAGAGCCATGTAAAAACAGAAATGTGAATAAGACTCTTTTTCCCCCTTTTCCTAAAGCTTTGTGAGGCAGTTGGTAAAATGGTACTAATTTAGAATAAAATACTAACACTGATAATCATAAATGTCCCCAAATGCATCCAGATCATTTTCATTGTATTCAAAGAATTTATTCATTCAGAGAAGTTTTAATTTGAGCATTTGGATTTCAAATTATTCTGATTAGAGATGTTTAACCACTAAAGTTTGCACAAATATTGTAAAACACAAAAACTTGGAAATCTCCACACTTTGGTCCCCCTAAGTATTTGAGATATAGTACAGTAAACTGTATCTAAATTAGCAAACAGAATAGACTGTCATTTTTAATTAAATAAATTACTTTTGGCATTGAGTGTGGTGGTACCTGGCTGTGATCCTGCTAAGTCAGAAAAACTAGCTGAGGCTGCACCAATTACTCTTATTAAGTCCATGGCTAACAAAGGATTGTCAGCTAAGTGTACTACATACTTTAATGAGCATGTAGTCGTTTGTGTATGTATTTAAAAGAGTACCATAAACTCTCATCTCTGATGGCGCTTTTGGTTAAAAATCACTGATAAAACAACAAACAAAACCAAATTCAAAACCTAATTCTCTAATACAGGCTTTTAAAAATCACACTCCCCATCTTTACGCCAAGCTAAGTTTGCTATTTCTATTCCTAACACTCAGATCTTTACTAAGGTGTTTGTGTTTCAAACAAACTGATGTTTTTAATCCAGAATTTTCTAGAGTACCGTTTAGTATTACTTCAATTCTTTAGAAAAAATAATAGTAATCGAGATATAAAGCTGGAACAACTACCCACCCTCTTCATGACAAGGTTTCACATAGCCCAGGCTGGCCCAGAATTCAATACGCAGTGGAGGATGATCTTTTACCCACGATCACCTGCTTCTATCTCTCAAGTGCTAGAAATATAAATGTGTGCCCATGTCCAGCACCTCAAGTCCTGTGTTAGTGGGAGTGGTATAGAAGGAAAGGTGGTAAGAGATATATAGCTTTCATGGTACAGATACAACAGTGAGCTGATTCTCAGACTTGACTTATTTGTGGGAAAGAGCAAAACCTGCATTAAAAACACTTCCTCAGTAGATTGTTTTTCCTAAGTTATTAGATTATTTACAAGAGTTTTATTTTTTACATTGAATCATCTAGTGGCACACATTAAAATGCATCAGAAACATCACAGGTATAGTAAACAAATTCATTTGGGATGAAATAGAGGAAAGGAACTCCACATTGATGCGGGTACCAGTGGCACAGGAAGAACTAATGATGGACCAAAAAAGCAAGCTCTCTTCTTGCTTGCAGCTAAACAAACTCTTCTCACTAGTTTATTTATTGTGTAAGCTGGCAGCTTAAAAAGAAACTTAGTTCACGCCTCAAAGTTCTATCAGGTCACAATTACCTGTCTGTCTTGAAAGATGTACAATATTTGACTTCTTTAGTAGATGGGAAGCATTCTTTTCCTTACAAATCTTCCTGGCTAATATCCTCTGAGAGACTAATCTATCTACTAAAGAACTTCTTCCTTTATGTATCCAAAACTATGCAGACAGAGTACCACCCTTGAATTTCTTGCTGCCTGTACATCAGTGCCAGTGTTTTCCAAAATCACCCTTTCTGGCTGTCTTCTATACACTGAACTTACTACCCCTCTTGTATGAGTTGGCTTTTATTCTTCAGACGATTCCATATAGCCTATACAGACACCAACCGCTGTCACATTTCTGTCATGTGCTTCCTGTACGGTGCTCGGTCTAGGTCGACCTTTTTGTCCCTTCTTCAGCTGGTCTCTAGAGAGTGAGCCATGAAAACATACCCTGCATACTTCACAGACAGACTTTATAGAGTGACACAACTACAAAGTTCTAAGACTGGATCCACAGAAGCATTCTTGTGGTTATATGAAATATATTCAAGTATTTCTTAACTTTGTAGTGCTGTTCACTGATAAATTAATGAGAAAAATAAACAAAAATATGTTCTAGTTACTCCGGAATGACCATCTGAAAATGCTTGTAGCCACCTTTGCTTTTTATTTTTTAACAGTGTTTCCTTAAATTGGGCTAGGCTTATGTTTTCTTTTTCTTTTTTTTGTTTTTGGTTTCTTGAGACAGGGTTTCTCTGTGTAGCTTTGTAGACCACAGAGAAATCTGGCCTTGAACTCACAGAGATCTGCCTACCTCTGCCTCCCTGAGTGCTGCAATTACAGGCATGTGCCACCAAGCCCAGCTAAATGATGTTTTCTTGAGATGATTTTTCAAATACTGGCCTAGACAAAGTTTTCACAGTTTAATGATCAACACCTAATGTGCTGTTGAAGATTATGTTACCTTGAATTTTCTATCTGGTAGGTTTGTTTTTGAATTATAGTAAATAGTTTAAAAAAATGCTAAGTGTACCAAGATTCCATTTTAAGGGACAGAGCTGGGTCTGAATTGGGGTCAGGCAGATAGGGAGTTTCTCTCTTAAATCTTCCATGTCTCAGTGCAGAGTAAGCGGCAGTTCTCATAAACCACTCATTGGAAGTGCTCCACGGAAAAGCTAGAGGAAAGGAGCTACTGTACAAGCCTACAAATGCTCTACAAACATAACTTCTAGATACAGGACAGTAACTGCAAGAGTTAGAAGGGTTAGGGAACAAGGAACAAATGGATACAAAGTTAATGACAACAGATTTCTTGACGTCCAAGCACAGTGCTTAATATTAAAGGATTGTTAATTCCATCAATGGTGACACTACAGTATTTTAATACTTAGGTGTGATTTACTTTCTTACCTTTAGAGATGACCATAATCTAACCAAATAAAAACAACTATATGAGTATTTACATTAGCTGTCTGTTTGTTCTTTTTTTTTACAAAATTATTTATTTTTATTTTATGTATGTTGGTGTTTTGCCTGTATGTATGTCTGTGTGAGGCTGACATACTGGATTTATGGACAGTTGTGAGCTGCCATGTGGGCACTGGGATTTGAAGCCAGGTCTGGTCCCTCAGAAGGGCAACCAGGGCCCTTTACTGCTGAGCTATCACTCTAGCTCCTATATTAGTTGTTAAAGAAATTTTACTTCCTAATACTTTTTATGATTGCCAACATTTCATGGCAATTTAAAAACAGAAAAAGAAACTAAATAAATGAAAACTCAGGAATTCTCTCTGGAACACTGTAAAACTGTTAATGACTGTAAGGAATCTGGAGCTGCTCAAGAAGTCTGTTGGTCAAAAAAGCTATTGGTATTTATTTTTTAAAAAGATTTATTATTTATACAACATTCTGCCTGCACACCAGACCTTACTATAGACGGTTATGAGCCACTATGTGGTTGCTGGGAATTGAACTCAGGATCTTTGGAAGAACAGCGAGTGTTCTTAACCTCTGAGCCATTTCTCCAGCCCTATTGTTATCTTTTATTGCACACAAGAAAAGAAAACTATATCATGTTAATTTGAACTGTGTTATCAGTGAAACCAATATCCAATGTAAATCTGGCCCTTCAAGTTTGAATAAATAATGCTGTTTTACATATGAAATATATTTTCTTGATCTTTATACTAAAGAAAAAAAATTCTTTAATTGACAGCACCAGATTCAAATGACTATAAGTAGTATCCTCTATCTATATAAAGAATGTAATACTGCCACATGCTGTAAGCTCCTTGAAGATACTGTTTTCTTCCTCAACTTTTTATCATTAAACACCGTGCTTTGTATATAAAAAAAAGTTCAAATAATTTTTTATGAAAAAAAATTTCTGGTTGTTCTATTGTTATACTCAATACACCCCATCCTTCCTTTCTCAGTCCTGTTGAATTTTTAAATTAAGAAAGGATATCTTTATGCAGTAATTAATACTGTTTCTCATTTTATTTAAAACAGGAAGTTTTCTATTTTAATCTTTCTATTATTCAAGGCACACATTTAAATTTTTCTTGAAGCATATTAAAAGTAGTAACTATAAGTTAGGTATGAGGGGATACGTATGGAATCCTAGCACTCAAGAGGCTGATGCAGAATGGTCTTTAGTCTGAGGCCAGGCTGGGTGATATAGAAAGCCTGTTTCTAAATAATCAATACATTAAGTAAAACATCTTTAATATAGATTATGACTTTAAAAAGTTAACCATGTTTAAAGCATACAACAGGAAAGTAAGAAAACTCTAGGTTACTGGCCAGAAAATACATACGATACAGCCTCCTTCCCTGCTTTCCTCAAGAACTAAGAACATGCCTAGAAACAAATGCTACCGCTAAGTACACGAGATTCCATTTCTGCTTAAACTCTTCATTTATTGGATTTCTCAGCTGGGAAAGAAAACTTAGCATTAATAATTTAATTCAGAAATATTCTCAAATAGGTAAAATTATAAGCCTGTCCTATTAGTCTTAAAAATACACAGCTTTCACTAAAATGAGTAAATGACAATATTATCAATGGCACAGAGATAAAACTGTTAAATAAAATCTCCTGTGCCTTCTCTGTAGGTACAGGACGGAGTCTGTATGAGTATTTACTGAACTGTACTAGAAATCTAGAAATTCCCTTTTTAGTTATCTAGCTGTTTTTAACAAAATGTTCTTTCACTAGGTACCTACATTCCCATGTCTGTCACCACTTCTCCCAAAGTGGTGCAAGGACCCAAACTAGGACCTGCTAAGCAAGCTCTACCACTGAACATCTCCAGCCACTAAGCCCAATATTTTAAAACTAATTTATTAAAAACAAGAAAACTCTCCTGACCTTAAGGACAAGAGGACCCCAGGCAGTCTAGAAGTAAATAAACAAATTCTTTGCTCTGCTAACAAATGACTATGAACACTTGATTTTAAAAGATTGACTTTGGGGTTGGGAGACGGTAGAGTCAGTAAAGCACTTCCTGTACCACCACAGCAACTTGAGTTCAAACCCTTAGGTACTCATGTTAAAAGCAGAGTGAAGCAGAAAGTGCCTGCCATCCCAGCACCAGAGACAAAGAAAGGCAGACTGCTGGACCTCATTGGCCAGCCAGCTTGGATAATTCCTTTTTTTTCTTGCAAGTTACTTTTTTTTTCTCTTAATTTTAGTGTATTTACTTTACCCAAGGGTGCCCCGTCCCACCTCTCTTCCCAGTCCTCCTCTTCCCCTCTCCTTTCCTCTCCAGAAAAGGGTACCCCTTTCCTCCCACCTGCCATATTAACCCTCCCAGCATATCAAGTCATATCAGGACTGAGCATATCCTCATCCCCTTAGGCAAGGCAGTACTGCCAGGGGGAACTAACCCAAAAGCAGGCAATAACATCAGATAACCGAGCTCAGTAAAAGATCCTGTTTCAAAACATACAAGTGCAGAGCATCAACAACTGACACTGACCTTTGGCCTCCATACGTGCATATACACATACCCAAATGCATAGGGGTACACACTGTAACACACATACATACACACACATACCATATATAAATTTGAGCAGAATGACCTCTAATGAGCCTTTGTTATTGCTTCAACACAAACATTTATCTTGTGTGTATGCATGTTTGTTTGTGTGTATGCAAGTGTCATGTGTACATGTGCAGACCAAAAAAGAACATTGGGTGTAATTCTTAAGGTGCTGTCTACTCTTTAAAAAAAAAAAAAAAAAAAGACCAGATTCTATAACTTGCTTGTAACTTAGCAAGTAGGCTCAACTGGCTGTCAAAGAGCTCCAGAGATCTGCTATTCTCCACCTCCTTAACACTGAAATAAAGTGCATGTACTATACCATGCTTGGCTTTGTGTGCTGTGTATGTATGTGTGTGTGTGTGTATGTACATTCTTGAGATCAAACTCAGATTCAAATTTCTCAAAGAAAGAAAGGTATGGTAACATCTTTAAATGTATTTAAAAATACATGAAAAATGACAGACATATATGCACACTTTGATGGTAATTTAAATGCTTTTTTTCATAATGAATGATTGATAATATGCCTCATTATTATAGTTATTAGAAAACAGTTTCAGTTACATTAAGTTATAATTTTGGATCAATATATATCCAGAATTGATACAGCAAAAGAGAACTTGTGTGTATGATCTAGAAAAGGGTATGTCAAATCCAGAGTTCATTTGGGACATGTAGTAGAAATCTGTAAATATTCAAATGGAGAATTCATTCAAATCATTTTTAAAATGCTTTTCATTGGTAGAGTTAAAAAGTCAATGTATAGTCAAACACAATTATAATCACCTACACATGATGTTCTGAATTCTTTTTTTGAGTAATGTTTGCTAGTACAGAAATTTCTATTTATGTAATTTTGAATAATCTTGGGAGTTGGCTGGAAAAAGATTCAACCTAATACTGTTTAACTTCCTGTAATAATTGATTTCTAGAAACTCCATGATTTCAAGTTATACTAGGTATTTTTATCCATTTCAGATTAAAAGGCTCTCTATGCTTCACCAACTCAAAAACTGTAAATGGCAATCATTTTGTTAAAGTTCAGCTAGGAGAAAATGAAACAACATATTTGGGGAAATATAGCCCAACTTCCACTCATTCAAACAACTCTAAATTTCTACTGCAACCCTTAAATGGACAAATGTCTACACCAAGTTGGTGTTCAAGACTGTGAACACTAATGACACGAGATTCCAAACTGAAGGATTTCAAAATCACTTTAAAATAACTGCAGCGCCCTACTAATACATCACCCAGGAATTAATTTAAATATGCATGTTTGCTTGTAGTCAATAGCAGTTAATGCAGAGACTCATAGCTAGTCAAAAGGCAAAGAACAATTAACTGTTAACTGCTCAGCTTTAAACCAAGACCCCAAATCACTCCAATGAAGGTTCAGGAAACACTAAGGAAAGGGCATAAAAGGAATTAAGAGATCAACAATAGGGAGGAAGGCTGTGAAATACTGTCTTACAATTACAACATGGTCATGGGCACTCGGGAATCTACAACAGCTGTGGCTGACTGCATAGGGTATGTATAAGAATGAGCCAATAAGCAAACATTCACAGACAGGGGAGGATCTCACTGTGCTCTGCACCATCCAGAGGAGCTAATGGCAATCTAAAGCTACTGGAGGACAGACAATTATCTTCAGTGATGTAGCTACTATGAGTCACGCATACTCCAGTGGATAGATTCATACTTATGCCCAGGGACCATGATTAAAGCCAGTGAGTACCCAAGCAAAAGCAAAACCAAACAAAAAGATAAGGAAGTTGAATAGAGACTTGATGGGTAAAAGAGGGGCTTTGAAAGGACTGTGAGAAAATTAAGAGAGGGAGAAGGAGGGAATACCATTTATGTGCATAAAACTATTAAATAAATTATTTTAAAAATCAAATAACAGGTTTCAGAAGAAAGGCTATTTAACAGTATTAAATCACACATTTCCACTGGATACCATGCATAATTGCAATGTCTACATTACAAACATATTTATAAATTATATATATTTGTAAGTATGTGATAAGATTACTCACAGAATAAAACAAATCAAAATTTTATTTTAGAATGCTTAGATATTGAAATTATTCATAAAATATATATACCATTCATTTATATATTTGGTGACAGAACCTCAAAACCAGCTATGTGGTCAAGGATGACCTTGAATGCCTGATCTTCCTGCCTCTACCTTGCAAATACTGAGATTACAAGCACATGTCACATCTAGCACAGTGTCTCTTAAAATGAAGATCTTTCAGATCTCAACAGGAAAGATGCGTGACTGAAGTCACCACTAAGTGAGCCTCCTTTAAAGGAGCGTCATTTTCCAGAAAGGCTTTCAGTAGAATTCTCAAGGAGCGATCTTGACATTCCATCCGAGTTAGTGACTATTTCTAACCTCAGAAGCAGACAGCACAGCACCAGAGTGGTTGGGAGGCAGCAAGAAAGCAGTACACCCACAGGGACACTGTTCAGCCCACACAGTTGCCACCCTAGACACTCACATGCCAAATTCAAGTCATTTAGTAGGGTTATATTTCTTAGCTGAAAACTAAACTAAACTAAAATTTATTTTCCACGTAGAAGTAGGAAAATAAGCCTCCAAAATTTATCTTGAGTTCATTCCTCTATCATGTAATAGACACAAGGGAGAAAAGAGCGCCAGAGCCTTTGATCCTTACCTGATATGCCGTTCTTGCTGGTGTTCAATAAAGCTACAGATGCTGCAGAAACTCTTTTACTGCTCACAGTCTGCCCTGGTTTTCTTGAGGTACATTCTTCACTATCAATGTCCTGTACATTTAGTAGCCTTGGCTGGAAACACTGTAGTCGACATGATCTGATATTGCTTAATATTTCAGAAAGGGACAGTCTATTTTCACAAGATTTACTGGAAGCATTGGTCCGAGAGAAATTAGAAGAAAAGTCTATAGTTTGGGAAGAGCTTGAAAAACCATTCAGCATCTCAGGATCTAGTTGTTTCAGGACGGGGTCATGTTCTGTGGATATTCGGTCCATTATGACCCTGTAAAGCAGTACAAGGCATACACGTG
The DNA here is from genome assembly GCF_907164565.1 of Psammomys obesus. Taxonomy (NCBI): domain Eukaryota; kingdom Metazoa; phylum Chordata; class Mammalia; order Rodentia; family Muridae; genus Psammomys; species Psammomys obesus. Next base: position 33,224,737 of record NW_026585895.1, read on the forward strand.
TATATCATATATACAATATACAGCTGTTTCTCTATCACTTGTCTTTCAGATAGAAAACAACAAGGGCAAAGCAGCTTACCTTCCACCTCTGCCAATTCGCCTCCTTGCAAATCCTATACACCTTCTTGGAACTGTAAGTGTTGTAAGACAATGCTTATACCTCAATTTATCCAAGTCTGCCAACTCTGAATTTTCACACGTATGGTTAGCTTGGTCCAAACGAGGCTACAAAGAGAGGGAGAGAAAAAAAATAACTGAAAGAGTAATTCTGAAAGGAAAAGTTAAATCATGATAAAAATAAAATGTAGTTTGTATTATGAGAACAACTAAAATTTAGATGAAAAACTGTAGAGCTTAAAACCAGTAGTCCAGTTGAAATTTCTAAAATTAAATCAAAAGTTTCCTTATCCAAATTACTCACTCTAAACTAAATACATTTAGTATATATTTTAAAGATACCTATGAAGAATATGCCTTAATATTTATTCATACATAGAGAGTTTATTGATTTATAATCTTCCAAATGATAAACTAGGATAATTTTTTGGGTGGGAGGGTGCAGGAGGCAAGTAAAAACTTAGTGGAAGTATACACATCAGTCAAACTTTACGATTAAGGAGTGTAGAGTCTATTTCTTGGCCTTTCTGTTATAGGCATCATTCTGTTTTTTTTTGTTTGTTTGTTTGTTTGTTTTTTGTTTTTGTATCACCACTTTATCCCCCTTCTATAGTAGTTTCCCCAGCTGCAAATTCCTATCCTTTCTACATTAAGTCTGCCCTCAAACAGGCTACTGTAATCAAATGGTTTGTATAAACTATGTTAAAAGGGTAAAACCACCTTCACCACTCTATAGTTACACACTCAATAAAAAAAACTTAGCACTGGGAAGCCAAGGCCATTCTCTTAACACTGCATCCAATAATGGTACATTAGTAACAAAGAGAGATTCCCAAATGTGTCTCAAATTTATGGATACAATTATGAGGCAACTTGGGCATAAAGTGTAAAAATTATATATGACACACACATACCAATTTCAGCAAACACCCAGAAGCCACCAAAAGTTCTGAAACCAATTTAGGCATGTGCAATTAATTTTCCCAACTGCTAAAGCTGTAATTAAGGTTCAAAATGAAATAATTTTTAAAATATGAGTCGTCGTCTAAGTAAAGGATTCTGATATTCGTTGAAAGAATTTGGCATCTTTCATCTTCTTTTGCTGCTATTCGCACGCCACAGGCATTAAATAAAAAATATTGATGCACTTTCCACTTTTAGACTCAGACTACATTACCCTGACATGAATGATTTATTAATTCCAGATCACAAAGTATCACAAAAAACAAAGTTCTTACAGCGTAATACTGGCATCCTGCCCGCCTTCTGAATGCACAGGGACCATCGGGATCATTTTCTTCTTCAGGTTCTGATGCTGGAGATGGTACCTAGATAAAACAGGTATTCCATTTAGTAGTTACCAAGTTAACAGATCAATGTATATAATGATCAAAAGTAAAATCAGATCACAAACACATTTGCCTACATCCAGCAGGTAGCTAATTTGCCTGAAACATTTAATGACTAGTATATATTTTCTACAGCTAAAAATCCTATTTTAAGATTCATTCTTCCATGTAAGTATAAGTGATATTGTTTTCTTGTTTCTGAACATAAGGATAGACTTAATAATCAGCATACCTTTTATATATCCCATTTATATAAAGTCATAAATTGTGCAGTCATAAATACTTGATGACAGTTACGCTTCACCTACAAGTAGCTATATTTTTATCTGGAAACTTCTTTCCATAATAAAGCCAAATCGTATGAAGAAGAGAGCACTGGATTCTCTGGAACCAGAGCCACAACCAGGTACAAGGTGCCATTTGACAGAGGAAGCAAACCCAGGTCCTCTTGAAGAGCAAGTGATCTCAAACATTAATCTACCTCTCTAGCCCCTTAAATCACTGCTTAAACCTAGCATGTTAGAAACAAAATTAGAAGACAGAAATTTACCAAGTATATAAAAATGAGAGGCATTTTAAGACCACAATAGTAGAGCAAAAGTATAAAGTCTTTTAAAGAGTGACCACATTAAAAATGATTTTGCCAGGACCAGATGCTGCCAGTCAAATATCCTTATATGTTCTGAAGTGGACCCCTAGGGCAGCACTGACTCATTAGAGTACAACTTGATGTAAAAAAAAAAAAAAAGGTTAAATGATTATATCTAAAATATACTCTGAATCATCAGAGAAACAATACAAATGTCCATAGTAATAATGGTTAAATAAAAAAACTTTAGTATTTAAGTTTTAGTTGTCTTACAATTTCAATCTGCAGCATATCTTTTTATCACAAATCTCTGCTTAATCATATTTAACCGGCACAGTTCTGAACCTCAAAAATCCTATTCTCCTTTTAAGACAGGATTTTTTTTTCTCCATATAAACTCTAAACTGTGGTCATTACCATGGAGCTGGATCACCTTGGGAGATGGGCATCTATCAGAGTGAGCTGGGGCTGATTCTCCTTCCTAAGATACCAATACCTAAACTCAAAACTGTAAAGAAACAACAACTTTTACTTGGTTCCTCTGCAAGTAACTCTCTCTTCTAAAAAAATACGAAAGTGACACAAGTGTCCAACAATTCTTTCATGAAATACTTCACTCCTTCCCAACTATCATTCCCTAGGATGGACTCCAGCACACCCAGAAAGGCAGCAACATAGAAAGGAAAACCACAAGTACGATCAGAGAGAGGGCTTCTCCTTCATCCCACCTACAATCTGTCAGCCTGTTTAAAATGTTCTCTAAAGTTATCTATTCTCTTGTTCCTTGTACACTGGACAACATGTTATCTTTCCCCAGGTGTCCTGGAATGTACCCATGGGAGAATTTAGAAGGGTTATAGTCTAAATACCTATATTATTTAGTGATGCCAATATACAGGCAAACAGTTTTGAGTAATGCGTAAATACCATCAAAACTAATAGAGACTTAGAGGTCTCAGAAAACTCCAAAATTGTAAAATGCAATTTTAATGTAGGACTGGACAGTGGGGACTATGTAGTAAATATAAAAAATTTGGGCTGAAATAAGGATTCCTTAATACACAAGGAATGTATGACAAGTTATGCTGAATGAGCTTTTAAGGCAGTAGACAGAGTACCAGCCAGGAAAACATTCTCCTTATGGCCACAGTATCTCATGGCATCCTTCTTACAGGACATGGAATATATGCCAAGACTTTCTAGATTCTCACTAGTACTGAGAGCAAACTGCTCATCAAGTTTATATGCTTTTTTTTCACTGTGTCATTTTCTGACTTAGGCTTTTGAATAATTTCCCATTTGCTTACTATGCAGACATTGTCCCTTCTATATTTTCTTTCCCCTTTTTTTGACTCCAGCAATGGCAAACCACTACACTTCTCTGTCACAATGCTATATAACTCTGCTTGCAGCTTTCTGTTTTCTCTACCTGGAAGAACTTGATAGGTCCACTATTTGCTACATTCTTCACCTCTTCAAAATCATCATTGGATGACTTTCCCATGACTGCAAAGGGTTATCCCAGACTAACGGGATAATTCTTCTGACAGACAAACTCAATAACTGGTTTCAGTAAACAGTTTTCAAGAACATATAAAATAAAGCATGTTTCTGTGCAATTAATGCATATGAATGCTACAATATTGATTGGAAGGAAAAATCAAGGGTAAAAAAATAATACAGCGATAGGGGGCACATTTCTATGAACTGGATTTTAAATGATGCAAAAATAAAAGGCTTTACAGAAAAATCTGGTTTCTAAAGTTATATTTTTTGATGTTGACTTTTAAAAGTCCCTTTAAGTAAAATATTAAAATATAACACATTTGATAGATTCAAGCTGTTATTGTTTTTTGGTTTGTTTTTTTTTTTAATGCTTTAAGGCATACAGAAAAAAGAAAAATAGGTTACTGTTAGACCAGGTGCTTTTTGAAAAAATAATAATAATAATAATAACCTGACCCTTTAATATGTAACATAAAAATCTTGTTTTAAAAATAGCACTGATGAAAATAAAATTTTAAAAATTAATTCTAAATTCTCTGCTCTCGAACTGTGGAATATTTTACAAGGAATTTTTACAAGTTAAAACTTTAATTAGTTCTTCTATATCTTCTTCAAAATAAATAGTTATTACCTGACAAACAAGCAAAATTTACATTAAATAACTAAAATTATGTTGGCAGAATATGAAAGAAAGCAAATTTCTGGTAAATATTTATACTCATGTTTAAATGTTTTCTAACAATGATATCTTGGACTCAGAAATGCTACTTCTAATTTACAAACAGGAAGACAAAGATGCTTGTTATTATAAAAAAGGAAACCTGAAAATTGTCTACATGTCCCATATAACACATTTCTGTAGCTGGCAAAAAATAACAGAGTAAATAATACGGTAGTGGCAATATATATGTGTGTATACTCATGAAATATGTAGAAAATGTCTTATAACACTATGTGAGCGAAGCAGAATCAAGACTAAGATGCCAATTATGTTGCAAAATACAGCAATATAAAAGAGTAGGAGGAAATGTGTTTAAAACAGTTTCAAACAAGCACCTGTGGAAATTCATCTTCATCTGAGCTCTGAAAGTCATATTGCTTAATGTCACTCTTATTGATCACAGGCAATGTCTCAGGAGTGGGCTGCTGAGGTGCTATCACAGCCTCTGCCTTAGGCTTCTTTGGGTACTTCTTCTTTTGACGAACCACATCAGAAGCCTCTTCTTTCAAAGACAAATGATGAGGGTGCTGTTTACATGACGAATTTTCCCCCAAAAGGAAGAAATGAAAATTATTTTAGAAATCATGAAAAACTATGCTCCTCTTTGAAAAACATACATTTTTCTTTAGGAGTTAATTTTAATTATTATTTTAGGTATGAAAACTTTATTATGGTCATAAGCTGAAACATGATTTAGATTTACTTTCTGTAATTTACAACAAAAAATAATTATGGTGTTTTAGGTTTTTTTTTTTATGAATAGTTGAACTGTAATTTTTAGACTGCTCTGCTATCATGCCATCCAGTGTTTAAAAGGTATTTAAATTTAATTGTTACTTAAATCCACTGTGTTGGTGAACAAAATTCACTACTTTATTTTAAAAAATAACTGAATTAGGTCACTAACTTACTAATTTAGTTCTATTCTTATTTCCAATTTTAAAAAGTGTTTATATTTATTAATCTTGAGAAAAATAAGTTTAAGAGCTAGACACTTTAATTTTTTACAGCGTATAATTATTGCCTTGACTGAACAGTAATCAAATGGTCCTCAAGTAACCCAGGATTCTGTGGAGTCCATCTGGCAAAGGAACTGACTGAAGAGTTTGGCTCCTCCTCCTTTCCACAACGCAGAGATCTGCTTCTGTTTTATATACTGGTTGGTACAGCTTTTAATAAAAAGAGAACTTTCTTAAAAAAAAAAAAAAAAAGCTGAAAAATGACTGTCTTGAGCACCAAAGTAAAGATAATATTAGCAGTTTACCATTCTTGAGGAAGTTATATACTGTCTCATGTAGTCCACGTATTAGATGACCTTACAATAGAAACAGTGCGCACAACAGAAATGCTGTTTGAGGGCAGATCATACTGAGTGAGAATGAAGATGCTTGACAGAGATGGACGAGGGTACAAATTACTAAATCAAAAGGAAAACTCCAAATTTTTAGAAATTTTGTGTTTTAAGGTATGAGTGAAAATTAAATATAGTAACTATGTATACAGGGTAAGGTAATAATGTGTTACACTGTTTCTCTAAAAATAATAGGCTATTTTTATTTACTTAGATATATGACCTAAAGTAAGATTCAATATAACTCTATTGGTAATTATGGGTTAAGTTTTATATCCTAATGCCTACTAAGCATACTCTTAGGGAATGCACTGACTGATACAAATGGATTAAAAAAATAGTTTTCAAATGGCATTTGTTGTGCTGATAACTTTTTTTTTTGGCTATGTGATTCAAAGGGAATCAGGAAGGTGGGCTAGATGCCTGTGATTAATAAGAACTTGCTGGTTGAACTGACATGATTCAAATGAGGAGTTACACTGCTCCACATTCTTCCTTAGTGTTTAAAAATGAACCCATAAAAAATAATGACTCTACATTTTTAAAAGATGAATTTTCCACAAACACCCCAAGTCACTTATACAAACTTACTGCAGTTAGCCTCTACTTACTGTCTAAATGCTCCACATCAATGCTTCTTATTTAAATCTATGCTTAACATTTAAGGCTTTATAAATTTTTGCATACCCAAATTAAATAATACCTTAATACAGCAAATGAGTAATAAAGAAATACAATTCTTTAGCCTAAAAGTAAAATGTTCACCAAAGCTAGCTCTTGTACTTGGAATAAACTATGATCCTGAAAACAGAAATTTCTAAAGCCAACTAAGGAATGTAACTGGCAAATACTGGTTCTGGCAATGACCCCGTTCTCAAGAGAATCGGACAGCACATCAAAAAGCATGCACTTTGGTAGACATGAACTCAAACTGTGAATTTAACACTTCATAGCTATGATCTACAAGTCAAGAGCTAGAGTTCTTGAGGGGACTAATGGGTCAGTCTGTATTTAAAAATACCCATCAAAGTGGTGGCATAATAAAAAAAAAAAATCACAATACTTATTTTCTTCCTTTATCACCATATTATGTGATCAATATGATCACTCATGAGTCTCTCCAAAGAATATTTACCTTAGTTTTACATTCTTGAACTTTGTGATGGTTTCCATTATGAAGAGCTGCTGGAGTAGCATATAACTCTTTTTCTGATCTATTAACTTTTACTTCATTAAGGATTTCACCCCCATAGTCTCCCAAATGATATCTTGAAAAGATAATAAAGTATAAGAAAATAGGGTTTAATGATAATATATATATAAATATTTAAAACAACATTTAAGTAACTGAATCAGCAAAACAGAGTTATTAATTTTAAGGGGGTGGGAAGGGATGAGACAAGGCCTCAGTGTTCAGCAGGTGGCCTCGAACTTGATTCAACTCCTGATTCTCCTGTGTCAACCTCTAAACTGCTGATATTACAGGCAAGTACCACCAACCTAGTTTTACAATATTGGATTGTTAGGGGAAAAGTTACAAAAACAAAGCAGTTCATATTTGAGATTCACTTAAAAATACAACCAAAAAGAAACCTTAAGATTGCTTTAGGTATACAATACATAACCTAATCACATAATGTGTTTTATTAACCACAATACTGAGAGTATTGTATAGAATGGTTATTTCAGCAACCCCACAAAATTCCCTAACACCTAATAGAACTTTAGTCTATTTCACTATGCAGAAGAATACTTCACAGATCATAATTCCAAAAATTAGAAACAGGAAATTTTGCCTCCCAACCATTCATTTTCTTTGAATAGTGTTTAAAAAAAAAAAAGTAATAGAGATATGGGCAAGATAATTCTTAAGTTTCATTAAGAAAAGTCCAATAATTATGCCAATATCTACAAAGATCAATTCTGTATACTAGTGGTTCTCAAACCCTTTGGGGGAGTTGCATATCAGATATCCTGCCTATCAGCTAGTTATATTCATAACTAGCAAAATTACAGTTATGAAATAGCAAAAAAAAAAATTCTATAGTTGGAGGTCACCACAACAAGAAACTGTATTAAAAATTGCAGTGTTAGGAAGGTTGAAAGCCACTGCTATATACCAAAATATCCTGCCCCAATGAATTTCAAATCTGTAACAATCTAATTTATAAAACAACTAGTAATTCCAAATTTTAAAAAGGTAAAAACAAAATTCTACTAGATAATCAACATCCAACATCACAAAGTCTGGCTAGGGTGGGCTAGTATGGAGCAGGAGCAATGTTACCTTTTTTCCACAACTTCCAGCGTTAAGTGCAATAATTCCCGTTTGGTTTTCTCTCTTCGCTTAATCATTTCCAAAATTGTTATGGCTCTGCTGAACTCCCGCCTCAGCTTCAGCATCTTTTCATAAGAGGCTTCATCATTCTTACGGTTCTTTTGAAATAACAACAATTTCAGAGAACAATGAAATTATCAGTGTTTCATTTAACAAGTTCTTACTAAATCTCAATTATACCTTTTAAATTATTAAAACAAACAAATAGCAACTCCATAAGAGCTCATCTGTTTAACTTTGAACATTTAAGTACAAGCAAATGTTTAGGTAAAAAAATGTTGGTTAATACTGGCAAAGAAAGAATAATTCTGATTTGGGAGGGAATCCAACTGAACCTGTACATAAAATCCAACAAAATCTAGTATGTAAAAATTATAAAGTCCTTCTAGTGCAGTAATGTGTTACCCAATGATAAAAATAGGTCTGCCAAGACCAAGGTAACTAAAAAATAGCCCAAGTGAGTGTCTAACCATATACCCATACAAATCTGTTAAGCGGCAGCTAAAAGGTTTACAATACAATTAAAAGTAATACAATACAATCAAGAACAAAACTTCACTTCCAGCAATTCAGAAGACTGAAAACAGTATATTAAGTACCTCAAGAAATGAGATTCTCCCATTTGTCTTTCTAAGTGAGGATTGATCTTACCCCGGGGTCGTCTTTCTTGTTTATCTTCTTTAGGTGTATAGATTTCAGTATGTGTATCATATTTTATAGGTCTATATAAGTGAGTATATACACCATGTGCAAGTCTTTTTCCTTCTGAGATATCTCACTCAGAATGATCTTTTCTAGATCCCACCATTTGCCTGCAAATTTCATGATTTCCTTGTTTTTAATTGCTGAGTACATTGGATGTAAGAGAAAACAAGTAACAGGACAGGAACCTACCGCAGAGGGCTCTACCTAGCAGTGTGTCAAAGCAGATACTGAGACTCATAACCAAAGCTTCAGCAGAGTGCAGGGAATCATTTGAAAGAAAGGGGAGTTAATATCACCTGGAGAGGACAGGAGCTCTACAAGGACCAAATATATCTAGGCACAGGATTTTTTTATGAGACTGTTTCTCCAACCAAGCACCATGTATGGATATAACCTAGAACTTCTGCTCAGATGTAGTCCATGGCAGCTCAATATCCAAATGTGTACCCCAGTAAGGGGAACAGGGACTATTTCTGACATGAACTCAATGGTGGACTCTTTGACACCCCCTTCCCCCGGGAGGAGCAGCCCTGCTAGGTCACAGAGGAGGACTTTGCAGCCAGTCCTGAAGATACCTGATAAACCAGGGTCAGATAAAAGGGGAGGAGGTCCTCCCCAATCAGTGGACTTGGAAAGGGGCAGAGAGGAGATGAAGGAGGAGGGTGGGATTGGGAGGGAATGAGGGAGCAGGATACAACTGGGATACAAAGTTAATAAACTGTAACTAATATAAAAAAAAAACCAATATATTCTAATTAAATTTATTCTATTTTAGAAAAAAATGACATTCTCATTCTTTGATGTAGACCTCATTTCAGGGGATGAAAGAGATCTAGCAAAGATTCTAGGCTTCAGAATATTGCTAAGTTCTTACTAGTAAGCATAAAACATAACTTGGACAAAAGGTGGATTTGCTGCAGTAAGCAGCATTCATCAGAATATAAAATCAGCAATGATGTTAAGTCAAATGTCCCACAGTGTCTAACGTATACAGAGCCACATAAACCTCTAATACTTTAACTGTCAGACAGACCTACACTTAAACAAACTTTTCATTTTTAACAATTGAATATAATATTAGAAAGAATTTTATAAATGCTAAAAATCTCATAAATAGAAGATGAATGAAAATAAAAACTGAATTAAAAAAAAAAAAAGGAAAAAAGAAAGCCCTGAGTTTTATTTACCTTTTGTGAACAGTTTCTTGCACTTGGAAAATAATTATCTACTGAAAATAGCGTAAACCATGTTTCTTTATGATATTATATTTGAGTATTGTTAAATGCTAACAGGTTATCTTACTCATTTGACGAAATGAATATTCGTCAAATGAATATTTTATCATCACCCCCACCCTCAATTAGTACTCACAGAGCAAAGTTTTAAGCAATTTTTGTGGGGTAAACAGGCAACAGTAACTTAAAAATTAACATGATCAAGAGCAAACTTTAAAGTGTGTACTATACTGCTAATATTATGTTTTCTGGATACATGTATTAATACATATAAGAAACACACACAAAAATACCAAAAGATGAATATTCATATGAGAGATCACATTCACATGCCAAGGAATAGCATTCAAAAGTATAGCAGAAATTCTTCACCATCTATTTGGGTATAAATTATTCTTCCTAGCCTTTTCTCTTCACAGTTGTGTCCGTTCTATACTCAAGTCATTATTTTTAAAATAATTTCAAACATGCAAAGTGAGAAAAAAAAAACACAAATATTTTCCATATTTAAACAGATCTTCCAACGGTTTCCAGTTTAGCATTTTCATCTCTAGCTATGTGTATAAACGTACATAATATTTGCAGTATTACCCAAAATGAGATGAACATATGCCCATAAATATTCTAATCTGTTTTTATAAAAACATTGTCTTAATATAATCACAGCACAACAACCAAAATCTAGAAAATAAGACTAAGAGAATATGAGTGGGGTAGCATTTTTAAATTTCAACATTCATCATTTTGTTTTTTTGTTGTTTTTTTCAAATCTGACTCAGAATTAAGAACTGTTTTCAGTGGTCATGTTTCTAATATCTCCATTATTTGGAAAAGTTGTTTTTCTGTGCTCATGCTTTCCCCTCCCCCTTTTATTTAATGAAGAATATTCCTCAATTTCAGTGTCACTGATGCTTTTCCATAACTCAATTCAGGTTATATTATTTTGGCCTGCTACCACAGAAATTATATTGAGTCTGTCTCACATCCTATCAAGAGAGTTAGATAACACAATTTGTCCCATTACACTGATTACTCAATTAAGATGGTGTCTGCTGGGTTTACCTACTAAAATATTATTTCCCCTTTTAAATTACTCTAACATGTTGTAGAATTATATAAGAACTGAGTTGGTCATGAAAATTTCCTTCATTAGTTTAATGTTGAATTATTCTCTCACCTGAAATAATTATTAGTATTGTAGCTGCCAAGTGGTGAAGTTTAATAAACTGTTTCTGCTGATCTGATATTTTTAAGTTTGCCATCTAACTAAAAAGAAGTAATGAATAGACTAAAAAAAATGTACATATACATAGTTGAAAATTTTTCAACTATAAAATTATATTTAAAACAAAAAGATAAATTTTAGATCATTAAACAAAATAAGGCAATACTCAGAAAGACAAATATACACATTTTCCCATGTATAGAATTTAGATTGAAATTTGTGCGTACAAATGTTTATATGTATATATATATATGTATATGCATGGTCATGAAAACAGAAAGAGGATGAATAGATCTGGAGAGGAACATAAATACATGTGACACAGGGCAAAAGGGAAGACTATCTGCAGATGTAAGAAGAGGACAGAAGAGAGTTGGGAATGGGGGAAGACAGCATAAAAACATACATGAAAGCTGTCACTTTTGAGTACTAACTTAAAAACTTTCACATGTTCCCTGGACTCATGGGCTATTCTACAAGTTTTGATTCATTACTCTCATTATTTTGATGCTTAAACTTTCCCAGTTTCCTTCAGGTTGGCTTCTGTACCCTACTATGGCTCCAACATTCTTATTTTCTTGTATACCAGAATCCTTCTTCCTGGCTTATCTTTTTAGTCAGCATTAAAAATAACATTGACAATGTTTCTATTCTCTTCAAACGGCCTTATTTTCTGGTTTCTGTTTACCCTTTCTTATAACTGTCTCTGCTATGAGCCAACTCAAATTTCCTTTAAAAAAACATTTTTATTTGTTTTATCTTAATTATATGTGTGTATACAGATATGTGTAAAAGAGTCCATGTGTCCACAGAAGTCAGAGGTGCTAAGTCACCTTGGAACTGAAGTTACAGGCAATTGTAAGCTGTGATCCAAATTTGGGTCTTCCCTAAGAACAGCAAGTGCTCTTAACTGCTCCATCTGTCCAGCCCCTAAGGATTAACTTTTTTCCTTCTTACTGCAGCTAAACATTATACTTCTGTACCTGCCATAAGATCCCCAGGGAAGTGATTTTCAAACTACTGTCACTCTGAGTCAACTGCAAATCTTTTTATAATGAAAGGTGATTCACAGACGATTAATTGATGTGCACAGGCAGAACTGAGAACCTGGGAGTTTCTCTTCCCACCAAATTACTTTTTTTGAGTGAGGCAGAGGTAGACAGATGGTACAAGCAATAAATAATACTGTATCTATGTAGTTAGCATATTAAATATTAAATACAAGTTCTGATTGAAACTAACTAGTACATTTAGATAAGATCATCTGCTGTAAAAATGTCCTAAAGTACTTATTAACGTCCAAGTTAATTTTAGTTCAGTGAGTTATAGTTAAATTCTAGACTAACATGCAAACATTTCAGTAGTCCATTTTGCCTTTGCACAAGCTGTGTTTTTAAGTTTAATGAAGCAAAAAGAAAATCGGCCTTGTTATCGGGAGTATTACCCAGCATGCCCCAATCTGCTCACCTCCCCATACCTATATGCAGTATGACCTGTGAAGCACTTTCCCATCTTTCTAATTTTGAAACACAATAAACATTTGTTTCTAATTTTGAAACACAATAAACATTTGAAACACAGTGCATGCCAGGGATAACTGTAGATTAGAAAGAATAATTAAAAAAAACAACAACAGAAAGCACTGAAAAGGATAATATAGTGCCCTGCAGAGGAAAATGAAAATAATAAGGTAGCAAAAGGTGAGAAGCAATGTTAGGAAAAACTGGTATTAGTGATAGTGAGGTGGTGGCATGCCTACCTTAATAAACAGTTGTAGTTCTCATAATAAACTGCTAGAAAAGACTGAAGTATACTTTTACATCCAAAGAAATATCATCAATGTTTGCATCTACTCACTAAAAGGGGAACAATATTACTTTCCTTCCAGAAAAGACTACAGTATGTTTACAGTGCATTCCAACTGATGAGACTGCTTTAAAAGGCAGCTGGGATTTCAGACTCCAATGCTGACAAGTCTCTTCATCGGCAGTCTACACGTAAGAGAAGTTTAACCATGTTCCCAAACTTAGTTCATCTTAGTCTTTTCTAATCAAGATGTTACATTTTCAAAATCCTTAGCTAAGACCGGAGTGCTAAACTGAGAACTAGGCCTGTGCTAGTGACAGTCATATTTTCTTGGGAAATTCATCCTCTGATGTTTAGGGAAAAAAAAAAAATCACATTCATAATAAAGACTAATATAAAAACTCTAGTTATTAACCAGTAGCAGAGTTTTCCTAAAATATACAGTGCCTGCATCTGCTATACTTCACAGCTGTTACACTAACAGCTGACGAAGACAAGCTTTCAATGTTAAGAGAAACAAGAATCCACAGAAAACGCTTTGTTCCAAATTATAAATCTTCAGTTTTTAGCTTATGTGTTCCTGATTCCTTGTGATGTTAAGAGAGTATGTTATCATGAGAATTGCAAGGCAGTGAATAACCTCCTAAAACAATACTTTCATTTTATGCTATATCATATCATTCCACAGTAAAATCTATTTCTCTTGAAATCTGGCTCACACTTCTGAAATTCAGATGGAGACATTTCTATCAATTTGAAATATGACATTACTGACAAGAAAATAAGAAAAAGATGCCACTATTACATCTGGCATCTGCCAGAACAACTCTTCCTTACAATAATACCATTTCAAAACTCCTAAGTAGCCAACAAGAAAATGCAGTGCTCAAATTCTTAGCTTCCCAAACAGAAGTGATACGTGAGTGCCTTATGAGAGCACTATACATGAATGCATGTATAGTTTACTGAGGAACTCAACACCTGTGAGGTGTGTAAGCACAAGAAACTCTTCCTATTGTTAAAACTCCAAGTATAGACTAGTTATGATCAGATCACTTAGGAAGGAAGAGCAAATACTCTATAAACACACGGTCAAAAGGTAAACTAAGAGTAGGCTTTCAGCAGGTCGTCAGTGTCACTGTGTTCGAATGACTGAGGATAGTAAACACTACAAAGCTACATCCAATTATATATGATGCAGATATTACCTTCCGAGTCTGCATTTTCTCTGTTCTCCTCCGAAAGGCAACATAAGGGTCATTGTTGGTAGAGCCATCTCTTTTCTCTTGCTTAATCTGGGGAATGAGGGATGGCCCCCTGCAATTTTTCCGTTTTCTCACCCAGTAGTCATATACAGCTTTAATAAGGTAATCGTCTTCATTTAGCAGTAGTTTTGCTTCTTGAAGTGTTACAAGCTAAATAGAAAGCACAAGATGTCACCAATGGATATGTTTGAGAAAGAAATCAGGATAAACTGCAGGAATCGGAGAAAATATGATCCATTTAAATAATTACAATCACATATTATGATGGGAGGTGACGATATAATTCCACTTAACCTAGCAAAAGTCTCTTAAACTGGATGTTATTTTTAAAAAATTCACATTTTGCCCAGAGAGGTAATGGTTCTACTACTTAAAATATGAACCTGAGGTCAGGCATCAATGCCCACATAAAAAAGGTGTGGCATGTGTGCCTGTGATCCCAGTGCCAGGGAGCTGATGGCAGAAGGACCTCTGCATCCTGCCGGCAGGAGTTAGCAAACTCCAGGTTCAATTCTGGCTGCCCTAGGGGTGGGTGTGGGCGTGGCTGTGCGTGTGTGTATGTGCGCACGCGCATGGAAGTCTAACTTAATTATGATCAGGTTGTTAGGCCAGGTTAAACAAATACTGTAAATAAATGGTCAAAAGATCAACTTAAGTAGGCTTTCAGCAGATCATATCAATGTCACTGTGTTCAAATGATTAATAATAAAACACTACTAAGCTACAGTTACTTAAACCATTAAAATCTTGCTGCATTCCTTCAGTAAAGATTTACAGCATTAAAATGATTTATCTTTTTCTAATTTAGAGTTTGTTGTAAATAACTGACACCTTGATTTACATCCTGCTAGAAAGCTAGTTGACCGATCTCATCTTCTCAAGGAGCAAGGCAATGTATATGGCTAAGCAACTTTTTTAAAACTTTTTTTTAATTTTTTATTAATTACACTTTATTCATTTTGTATCCCCCCATAAGCCCCCCTCCTCCCCTCCCGATCCCACCCTCCCTCCCCTTTCTGCATGCATGCCCCTCCCCAAGTCCACTGATAGGGGAGGTCCTCCTCTCCTTTCTGATCTTAGTCTATCAGTTCTCGTCAAAAATGGCTACATTGTCCGCTAAGCAACTTTTTATATAATTTATTTTTAATTACCTAAGCATTATACCTGCTAACTTCATAAAGGAGAAATAAACCCTTTAATGTCTATGTCAGAGCTCTTATGAAAAACATCTGTCAGAGATATGACAATATCTTGAACCAGGGGAGTGCTGATAAGAATTTTTTAATATTAAGCCAGTCTGAGTAGTGGGGTTACCCTTTTATGTAATTCATACAAGGAAAAGCAGACACTGATAATTCAACTCACATATTCTAGTCTATATGGCAATCAATTGAGTACAAGAAAGGACTAGAAGCCGGGCACGCTGGTGCACGCGTGTAATACCAGCACTTGGGGAAGCAGAGAAATAGATCTCTGTGAGTTCAAGGCCAGTTTGGTCTACAAAGACAGTCCAGTACAGCCCCCGCTACACAAAGAAACCCTGTCTTGAAAAAATAAAAACCAACCAACCAAACAAAAAAGAAAGGACTAGTATTTCTAAACATGACCTTTTCTTCAAGTTATTTTTTAAGATTATACTTTTTACATTTGTGCGCATATAAATGCATGCCATGCCACAGCTCCTATGTGGAGGTAGAGGGGGGCAGTTTTCAGGAAGAGATTCTCAACTTCCACCCTCCTAAGGCAGGGTCTCTTGTGTCTGCTGCTGCGCTGTGAACTCTAGGTTAGGAGCTTCTAGGTGCTTCTCTATTTCTGCTAGATATCTTACAAATGCAGAATACAGATTTATGCCACTGCATCTGACTTTTGCATGAGTTCTGAGAATTGAACTCAGGCCGTTACTGATGCTATCTGCTGCTTTTAGCTCCCTGACCTTCTAAATGGGTTCTTAAATAGTTAGCTTCAACTGTTAAAAAGTTCTCTGGAACATATAAATCCATCCCTAAGGTCTACAAGAACAGGACATGACCAGAACAAAAACTGAGTTCCTGTCGATTTCTTTCCTGTACATCCATGTGTGCATGGCAGAGTGTAGTGGATTGAACTCAGGGCCTAATGGGCTAAGTGAGTGCTCACCTACTGACCTACACTACCAATCCAGAACAGACTCTTGAAGCTTGTAAGATTCTATCTCACACTGACAGCATCACTGCATCATTGGCAGCAATCATGTGCTCTAGAGGCCAGAAACACAATGCTCAGCTCTGGGGCCTGTGCTTCAGCTGTTTGGTTATTATGTTGCTGATATTATTTCATAATATTTGCTAATTAAATCAAGATCTTAGTCTAATTGTAGAGTGAGGAGGGGAACAAGGCTCTTTTCCAGTCAACAGAGCAACAGTGAGATTCTTACCCCACACCATATGTGACTACTTCCTATGCTCCTGCATCTGCCAGAAGATGTAATCACCTGTTTACCTCTTTCTGGTGCGATTTGCTCCACCTTGCAATTAGTTTTTGTCTTTTTAAATATTCTATATTACAACTAATAATTTAATACACTATTTATAGTTAAACATTCTGACATTTTTCCAAGTATCTGAAAAATCAAAACCCCATGCCATTTATGTATGTGTTCATTCATTTGTTTATGCATACAGGGTATTGCTCTACTGTAGTCCTCTACAGTCCTGCCTCAGTCTTTTCACTATAGGGATTATAGGTAGGCATAATCATGCTGGGCTTTTTCTACCACTTTGCACTAAGTTGTTGTTTTTTTTTTTTTTTTTTTTTGGTGTGTGTGTGTGTGTGTTTGAATCTGTCATTCAGCATGCGTTTTATTCACTAAAAAGCAGTGGAAGCTAGTAGTGAACTGGCAAAAAGTTCTATAATAAATTAATTAATTTTGACACACATCTGGGCTATTGATCACCTGGGCATCAAGAGACAGGGAGGGAGGAAACTCCTATCACTGGGCTTTTCTTTCAGACCGATACAAATTATGTGGTACCAAGGACTGCTTAGTTTGCTGACAGACAAACTCCAAGGTCTTGCAGTTTCAATATATTTTGAAGAAATAAAAAAAATTACAAAACAAATTTAAAACTAATTTATAAAACAAATACATTATAAAAGAAAATTAATGTTTTTTTTTTAACAGAAGTCAATTATGCAAAAAGAAAGTATCAGCTAACCATTAGTTCAGATTGTGAAGAAAAGGAAAATAAACTAAGATAAATTCTCTAACTAAAACTGACAAAATCAAAATACAAGCATTTGGGACTCTAAGACAGTATACTGGTATAGTCAGATATAGGCACAGGATGGTAAAGCTTGCATTTCTTTTCTATACGGGTGACTCTGCCACAGGCCATCTTTGTCTCACCTTTCTTCTTTCAAATCTGGTGGTTTCTAAATAACTAATCATTTACATTAAATTTAATGTGTTAAATGGTACCTTTTTACCTTATGATCTCCAAGAATGAATAACTATAGTTGGTTTACAATGAACATAGTGAGGAGCGACGTGGTTTTATGCAGATGACATAAGAAACATTTTTACCTATCAAATCATTCCTAACTTCCAGTGCCACATAATTATGAAAAGCCAATGAGCGGAATTTCAATTAAGTAAAAATATACACTGTAACACACTGAGTACTCTACATGTATTAAATTGAAGAAAAAGTAATGGAAAAGGTCTTCAAATTACAGTAATGAAGCTCTGACAGAATCCCAGTCTCACACAGGATCTTGGAGAAAGCACTGTAACATCAGCCAAAAGACATGTGTTCAAAAAAATTTTTAAAGTACTTCTATTTCAATTCTAACCCTATAAATACCATAGCTAAGTAACACACTATGTTCCTTCTTCATATGGAAAGAAAACTAATCCACTAAAATTCACACTATTGCCATGGGTAGAGACAAACACTTGTAATCTCAACAGCTGAGAGTTAGAGGCAGGAAGATTAGGAGCTGCAGGCTAGGCTGAGATCCTGCCTCAAAACAAAACAAAAAGCCAAGTAGCCAAAGAAACAAACAAGCAATCACACTATTTAATTTATCTCATTTGAGATAACTATTTTTAAAAAAAATCTTTTAAATTCATTCTTTCTTTCAAAGCTTTCACTATAGTTTTCATTTAGAAAAAAAAAAAATTCTAGCCAATGATGATAAGATTGTTGATGTGCTGAAACCAACCTCTGCAGCAATGTGAACAACACGCTGGTTTTCCAGCACCAAAAAGTTAAAATAAATATGGGTATGGTAACACTTTCCATACACGTCAAATTCAAGTTATTTTTAAAAATTACATTACTTAGGGGCAGGAACAATGGCTCCACAGTTAACAACATGTATTACTCTGCTGAGAAACCTGGTGTGTTTCCTAGCACTGACATGGTGGCTCACAACCACCCAGAGCTCCAGTTCCAGGTAGTCAGAAACCTCTTATCTCGGCACGCACCAGGCACACACATGCTACACATAAAAACATGTAAGCAAAACACTCTTGCTCATAAATTTTTAAAAATCTAGAACATTTTAAAGTTAGATTCTCTTTTATTGACTTGATAACATACATGCACTAAAAATATCACAGGATATAGTGTGACTATTTAAAAACTGTACTTTTTGACAGCCATAGAGAAGACCAGACAACAAAATGGCCATTTATCAATATATTTTTATTTGAAAAGACCTATGTAACAATTCAGGATGCTCTAAGAATCTTCCCAGGAAGACCCCATAGCTCTAGTTTCCCTTTTATTTCTAATCTCATAGATTCTGGCACTCTGGAACCAGAAAAATAGAACTGCTGCAAATCCTGGGACTTTAAAAGGAATCTTGGCTGAGCCAATTTCTTAGCATGCACAAGTTCCTGAGAGCACTCTCCAGCACTATAAAGAATAGGAGAAATAAGCAACAGATGGAGACTAAAACTAATCACAGCATTTCTAAGTTTTCAAAAGTGACTTCATTGATAAGCTCTCCAAATGACAGGAACAAAAAATTTGACTGTCCTTTTCCTCTACCAACCTAATAAATACTACTTAGCTATATACTCAATCCTTTGCCCTGTGATGCTATGCCAGCCCCCAAAAGGAAAAGCAAGAGATCCATGAATGAACAGAGGAGGGAGTTAAGAGGACAGATAGTCTTTTGGGGTCTGTAAACTCTTAGTTCTAGTGACAGACTCTTATCACAGGCCTCTGATAACACCGCTGCCATTATTTCTCTGCTTTTAGGTAAATGTTATCAAGTCCTCTGCTTTGAAGGCCCAGAATCTCACTCCTAAGCAAGCAGAAAACAAGGTAGCACTGAGCATATGTGCACAGTGAATTGCCAGGTGTATGCACCTTGTTTATGCTGTTCCTACTTGAATAGTAAGCTGCACAAGGATAGGCTTGTTCATCTGTCTCATTCAGTGTTACCTATTTGTTTACCTAGACACTAAGAAAGTAAGCCATTCAACAGAGAACAGAAGACTTTTGAAGATAAGATCTCAGCCGTACCAAGTGAATTTCTAGGCCATTATGTAAAATGAGATAAATTCCAAAAGATTAGCCCTGCCTAAATTTGCTGGGAACAATTGAATAAAAAGGACCACAGAAACTATCTGATACCTGTGCATATAAACACAGGGCAACTGTGAGCACAAATCTCATGAATTCCAGTATGATCATTAAGGAAATTTTTCTAATAAAAAAGAATATCTAAAAAAAATAAGGTTTAATGCTACAAAATTTAACTTGAATTCTCTTTCCCCCATTTAAAACATGATCTCGTTTTCCATGAGATAAATTTGCTATGCTGTCAATCCTTGAATCCGTAATACTTCTGACTACCTCTTAAAAGCAGGGATTACAGGTACATGCTACCATATCTGGTTATATGACAGTGCTAGGGATCAAACTCCTGGCCTTGAATGCGCTTAGTGAGATTGTTACCAACTAACTTTTAATTCCATTCCCAAAGTATGCTTCTTTTGAAAGAACACAGGCTATTATTTTCCATCAGAACAAGGGGAAGACTGGCTATGAGTACAGCCAAGTAATTTTCCAATGGAAAGGCTTTGAAAATGTTCTGAAGAGCTGGTAATACCTTGGAGCAGTGGTTCTCAACCCTCATAATGCTAAAACCCTTTTCTTCATGCTATGTTCTTCATGCTATGGTGACACCCAACTATAAAATTATTGTTGTTGCTACATCCTAACTGCAATTGCTGTTATGAACTGTAACGCAAATATCTGATATGCAATCCCAAAGGGGTCACGACCCATGGATTGAAAAATAGTCCCTTAGACACTTAAAGAATTTAAGTTTTAGGGAAAATTAATTTTTATAGGTAAACTGGTTTTTTGTTATATTCCTAACTTCCTTATGAATGACTAATTAAAATATTATACCACACAGGTACACCAAAAGTATTTTGAAAAAGTTTATTTAAAAACCTAATTATGTAATAATACATCTTTTATTATAGCAAGCTTTCAAGACAAAAAATAACATAAGGAATACAAAAATTTCCAATTTCAGCCATCTAAATAAAACCACTGTTGACATTCTATCTTCTTTTCCTAATGCACACATGCAAATGTTTTAAACAAAACTCTAAATAAATTTTATATCTTGTTTTTAAAATCTAGTATCTCATAATAAACAAAATCCCATGGAATAGTCACCATTTAAACTTATTAGTTTAATGTCTGCATTATATTCCATCTATCAGGCAAATGTTTTTTTCTTTCTCCTCCCCTCCCCCACTCTGTTGTGAAAGAGAGAGGACTAACTCCAGGTCTTCCACATATTAAGAGCTTCACCACTGAGCTATATTCCCAGCAACATATTTTCTTTTCTGCAGAGTAATTCTAGACAGGAGGTCATTAAATCAAAAAGATAAACATTTACAACCTCTACATGTTCTGTTTAATTCTTTCTGTAAAGACAGTTATTATTTTAAATTCCTTGTGAAATTCTGGAAATGCCCACTAAAGAAAATTCTGAATTACTTCATGAATAATTTCTCACAAATTAACATTGTTATTAAACTTAAAATTCATTTAAAAAAACAATGGAAACTTGTATAAATTTGGGCAAATGAGTAAGATTTAAGTAAATTACTCCATGAAAACAATTAAACAAAATTAGTTACTGAAATACCGAGAATGTAGTAACTACACAAATGATCCAGGCACTCTAACACTCTATTTTTACCACATGGATTGTCTATGCTCCTAAACAAGAAATTGTGGAGTATTTTATTCAAATAGAAATTCTGGGATGTTAAGAAAGAGAGAGCGAGCAAGTGAAAAGAAAAAAAAGACAAAAATTCAATGCCGCACATTCAGACAACACACTTGGGTGAGGAGAAGCAAAGGTGTTGACTGGTTTAATTATAAAAAAACAAAACACTTTTACATGATACAGTACCTGGTTAGAACTGGCCTTTTCAAGTCTGTCAATCATAATTTCAAATTGCAATGGTTTAATTTCCATCTTTCTGTTAAGTCTATTTAATAATGTCTCATCTTCTGAATCCATATCATAATCTGGTTGCTCGTTGTCTAGATTAAAAGCTAGAAAAGAAAAGAAGAATTCTTCAAACTGAGTTGAAATTATGAAGTTATACATATAATTTTAGAGACTGTACAAAGATAGCCACATTGCTTTACATGTGGTTGAAAGCCTGAAGCAATAAAAATATCAACTGAGGAACTATTTTTTAAAGTACCTCACATATATGACAAAATATAAAACAGCTATAATAACAGAGATGAAGGTGGCAATATAGAAACATAAGAACTATGAAAGAACATTAAAATCCAGAATTAAGCTTAGCATAAGCATATAATGTAAATCATTGAAGGTAAAATATAAAATAAAAAAATTTCAAGGCATTATTAATGGCAGAATAATTAGAAAACAAATTAAGGCTAATGCCTACTTTTACTATAAAGCTAATAAATGACATAGCCCACAACACTTAAAAAAAAAAAAGTCCAGCTACACTAAACTGAGAAGAAATTACAGAAGGAAAAATACATGGACAGTTTGAAATTAAAACACCACAAACACTAATTTAAAATAATTGACTATTTTTTTAATTTCTACATATAAAATTTTATAACGTAAGTCAACAAAGAACTGAGGACAAAGTGACACATAAAGGGCCACTTTTCTTACAATTTCTCAGAATTGTAAGAAAAAAAATTAATACCTTAAAAACACTGGCAAAGAATTTTTAGTAGAGAATACCAATGGACTTTTAAACATGCAAACTAAACAGACAAAAACACAATAAATATTTTTCACTCATCAGCGAGACAAAGATATAAAAGTTGGTTTAAAGCTATTTTGGGCTGTTAAAAGGAAATTATAATTATTACCAATTAAAATATATTTTCTCAGACTTGATAATTCCAATAACATAAACTTAGATAGAAAAAATATATCAAGTATTGGTTGTTACATCACGAGAAGTAAAACAAGCAGTGTGTAGAGAAAAAGAGAAATGACGGTGTGCACATGTTCATCAGACTGTTAAGGGAAGCCTAGGGCACTGCGCTGTGAGCACTCAGGATGGGAGCAAAAAAGAAAGTGAGGTAGAAGGCCAAGGTGTAGAATGGACATGAGTGGGTATATGTACATATGTTATAAGTGCAGAGTATTTTTGAAAGAAAAATGAAGAAATTGCTGACAATTGTCTACTTCTAGTCAAGAGGGGCTATCAGGATAGGAGTTCAAGAATGGAAAAGGGAATTACAATTTTCTCTCTGATACATATCATTTGACATTTTAAAATTGCTGTCTTTCCTGAAAAGGCTACACAGGTATGTACTGAAAATACTTGGTGAGATTTCAGAACAAAGCCATAAGAAAGACCAATCACCAGCATGCTGGTTATTTAATGCTGCCTGCATATGAAAGTGAACCCATATGTAACAACCCTGTACGTCTGTACCATTTGCAGTTAGCATGATATTCTTAAGGGTAATGATAAAAACAGAGGTGTGTGCTTATAAACTTTAATAAAGCCAGTCACTACAGATAAGATTGGAACTCTCATTCATTCTTTAAAATATTTTACCACTAAAAACAAGAGTAAGAATAAAAATAAGGAGCTGTAGAGATGGATCAATGGTTAAGACCACCACCTGTTTTTCCAAAGTACCCAGGTTCAATTCCCAGCACCCACAAGGCAGCTCACAACTGTCTGAAATGGCAATTCCAAGGTATCTGACACCTTCACACTAATGCACATAAAATGAAAATAAATTATAATAAAAATATTTTTAAAAGAATAAAAAAATAAACAAAAATAAATGTTAGCCAATAGTTAGCAACTTTCATAGCATATACTAGGGGCCAGGCAATGGCGAATGTGCTTTATACCTACTAAATTGACTACCTCAGCCTCCCTATGTAGTAGATATTTTATATCCCAATGAGTCTCATATTCTGAAATTTTATGTTAATATATAAAACTTGTATTATATCCTACACAATAAAGGTAGCAAGTAAGGAGTAGCTATTGGTGAACTTATGACACACTATTCTGTACTTAGGATAAATTTTAAAATATACTCGAACTTTTTAAAAATGTAGTTTCTATCTTCTATATGTTTAATTACATGATTATTTTCACAACTATGATTTCAAAAAGTCAATCTACTTCATATCAAACTCAATAAGAACTATTATAAATCCTATAAACAGATTACTAAACTATTTGTAGCTGCAATGAAACACCTTTAAGTATGCAGACTAACAAAGGTTAACCAGGTAGCTGATACAAGTTGAAGCTATTAAAAAAATTTTTTTTTTCTAAATGCTAAGTATGGTTAACCCAATGTTATTTCCACAGTAAATAGAAATTCCCAACATTTCAAGGGCAAAGCTATATATAAAATTTGTATGACCATCTTGTACACACCTACCTAATCTTACTCACCTCTTGTTCCTCCACCTCCTATCTGCTCTATCTTCTTATTCTATTCTGACAAAAGCCAGCACCCCCGCTTGTGAGGCAGGGGAAAGGACAAGAAAAGCTGGGAAATAGTTTAGAAAAATTAATGGTGAGAATTGACAGGAGATCTGACAACGTGCTAAATCAGAATCAGGGCAAAGGTTGGCTTAAACTAGCATCAGCACTCTAATTATTCTAGCATTACCATATTTCTTCTTATTTGAAAACAGTACAAGAATCATTAGAGATTTAGACTTTCTGCTGTTTTTAAACCATGTACATGTGTTTCAGCATTCTGTTTACCTCATACTTGGGTTCTTTATGCTATGAGATTAAAAAAAAAAAGTAGGTTCTCTTGTAAAAGCTGTCACTGCTTTCTGACATGCTTATGTACCTCTACATAGTACTCAAGGAAAAATGAGCACTAAAATGCTGTTAGCTAAAACAGCATTTGTTAAATATGGTATAAAAAGAGACTCTTTTAAACTATAAGAATATTTTTAATTTATTGATACCTCAGTTTATGACACCCAGAAAACATTTTCTCTTGCTATGTAACAAATGATGTAAATAACAGGTTAGTGTTGTAGGCCAGTCAAACAAACAAACAAAAAAAGAAAAACACCCCCTTACATACAAGAAAAGGAGGTATAGAGAGGCAATGAAAGAGCTATAAATGTCTTGATGCAATAGATTGACAGAAAGTAAGGCATCATCCACAAAACATTCCTGTACCTAAGGCTCAGGGAACATTGAGAAAAAGAGGACAGAAATATTTTGAGACAGAGGAACAAGGAGCTTCCTGTGAGATTGCGTCTCCTAGTAATGCCAAAAGCTAGACCCGTAAAGTCTAATCACCATGACTGCCCAACAAGGACAGCAACAGCAGACATACCAAAGTAGATGGGGGAAAGCCCATGAGGCCTTAACCCTACACGCAAGTAAAGAATGTTGGGAGCAGGACAAATAAATAGTCTTCCCCAGGGAAAAGCACACTAATTAGTTGTCTGGTGCCAAAACATACATACAAGTAACATATGCCCTGAAAAATATACATACGAATAACATATGGACTGGAAACATACATACAAGTGACATATGGGCTGAACAGGCTCTATTTAGGAATATATGTCTATTTAAGTGCATACATGATTGTAATAATAATTTAATTTAAAAAATAATTTAATTTAAAAAAGAAGTGATGAAGTTAAAGAGTTGGGAGGAAATACGGGAAGGTTTAGAGCAAGGGGAGAAATATTATAACATAATCTCAAAAAAATGAACATTTAAAAAAGGTACTGACAATGTGAGCAAGGGCATATGTTTCTCCCTGTGTGTAGATTCTAATGGTAAAAAGTATATCAGCAATGAAACAAAAAAGAAACAGAAGATTTAAGGGTGTGAATAATCACACTGAGAAGGAAAAACAAAGTAGGAAAAAAGCAGAAAATTCCTTGCAGTGTCCACCAAGAAAGTTTGTTTGCTCTATGTAAGAAGAGCAACAGTTTCTGCATGGGAAACATATTAGTAGTCTCTTGACAGAATATATGAAGTATTTACAAGCTGACTGGTTATAGCTTAGGGAATGAATGTATGTATAGTTTAGCAAAGTCATTTGGCATTTTACCATATTCTTTTTTAGATTTTATTTATTTTAAAGATTTATTTATTTATTATTTATACCACATTCTGCCTCCATGTGTGCCTGTGCACCAGAAGAGGGTACCAGATCTCATTATAAATGGTTATGAGCCACCATGTGGTTGCTGGGACTTGAACTCAGGACTTTTGGAAGAGCCAGTGCTCTTAACCTCTTAGCCATCTTTCCAGCCTACATTTTACCATATTCATATTCATAGCAAAGTATCTAATAAGCACAGCAGCCTAATCAAATGAAAACACATATAACCAGGAAGACCAGATTTCCAATAGCTGAAATAGTGCAAGATATTTTCAGATTGAAGTAGCTAACTAAGCATGGTATAAAATGACGGTATTCAATTCAGTGGCACCTATAACAATGAGGCAGTCCTGTCATCTCTTCACAGTATCATTAGCAATTTGACTGTTAACAACTATATAATATCATACTCGCTACATGTTGTACAATACAGAGAAACATTTATTACCTTACTCTATCATTCCTCTCAAACCTCCAGGAATGGCAGTACTAGCTTAGCTTCTTTCTACCCCCTTCAGTTTCCTCTTGACTGGTGAAGCTGGGAGAACTTAACTGGGTAAATGCTTTCTCATGTCTTCCATTTTTCCCTTCTTCTGGCCTCCACTGAATGATAAGCACAAGAAGCTAAAGCTCCTACAGTGAAGAGATGATGTCACTGACCCAGGAACAAATAGTATGGTACGGTTGTGTAATGCAGATCTTAATTAGAAAGTCCCTTTTTTCTCACTTTCTACTAGTATGATTAAAGCTTTGTCTCTTTCTCAGTTTTAAAGTAGAAAAGGGAAAGGAAGGTACTTTGCTCAATATAGAATTTTAAACCGTCAGAATTTTCAGCTTCTCGTTTTTGTGTGTCTACTGACACCAAAACATTCTGTTTTTTACAATTGAGTTTCCATCTCATGGACTTTAGACAATATAAGCCCACAGTTACTTTACTCACCTACTCAAGTTCTTCTTTTTACTCACAAGAGTGCAGTAGCATATATACAAGTATTTTGACATATTCAACAAGCCTATCAAGACTGCTTAAAAAAAAAAATCAAGGCTTTATAAATAACAAAGTCCATACTGATCACTTCTCTCTACTTATTTGTGAATTCAGAACTTGTTACACAAAACATCTTCATATTTACAGATGTCTACCTTGCCCCAGGCCCTTTAACAGTCCTATCGGACACCCTTCCATGGGGAACTGTACCAGGTGTGCTACTCACTAAAACAGCCAGAGTTTAAAGTATATATAGCAGATTTCCTCCAACAAAGACATGGACATAGGTTAAATAAGGCAGAATGATCATAAGCCCTGTCTCAAAATTTTATTCTCACAAAGAATTTTATTTTTATTCAAAGAGCAAGTCATTAGAGCTAATAAGAATGAAGTGAAATAACAACGTTTCAGAGTTACAGAACATGGATTAGCAGGTAAGAGAGGGGTTGGGGGTTTAGCTCAGTGGCAGAGCCTAGCAAGCACAAGGACCTGGGTTTGGTCCTCTGCACTGGGGGGGGAGGGGGGAAGCAGGTAAGAGAACATTGAAATACACAGTACAAATCAGGAAGCTCCTTGCCTCCTTTGTATCTAGGAGTTAGTTAAAATCATTCCTGTCAAAGGGAATAAGTGTCAGTTTAAAACAAGATTAGCTGAAAATTTTTATTCAGATAAATAGACTTTCCTCCTTCAGAGTAGCTAGAGAACTCCTTTCCTCTCAAATATCAGCCTGAAAGTTAATTTATAAAGGTTTCTTCAGAAAACTGTGGGCTAAAACACTAGGTTCAAAGGCAAGTAAAGGTGCCACCAGTAGAGGTAAAATACTATGAACTATCTACTCAACTAGAGCAATTCCACTCCTAACTCCAATCCTAACCCAGCCATTCAGGAATAAGGCCAAAGATTCCTGCTGTGGGGAAAATGACAGATAAAAACACCATCAGTTACATGATCTTACTCAAATAACAACAGAGCTGTTTGGCTATTTAAGCAGAAAACAAACAGCAAGAAGGGTTTCAGAAGTAACAGGAAGTGCAAGAACAGTATGTCCTGAAAATTATTAGTGATCAAAATGCTACAGAAAAAGAAATACATGTACAACAACAAAAATTGTCAAAATTGTAGAAAAGCTGAAAGTCACACAGATTCAAGACTTGCAAAGAACAACACAGAAAGTTAAAAGATACTGTATTCAAAATTCGGAGAAATGATGGGTTTCCAAGCTAACACTTAATTTCAGACATGGAAGGCCGAAAACAAAGTTCACCTGCTATGTATACTTTCTTAGGAAGCTACAGGAAGATATGTTCCATTTAAATGGAGTAAATCTAAAAGGAAGAAATCATGACCTCCAAAAACTGGAAACAAACACATGAGAAAAGCAAGAAAATTCCCAGGATGATAAGTGATAAGCAAGCACCAATCCTAACAAAAGCCAAAACAAACAACAACAACAAAAAAAAAAAAAAAAAAAAAAACAAGGCTCCAGCAAGAAAGATCCACAGAATTGCAACTAGGACACTCTGACACTCTTTAAAGATACTGTGAAAGCTATCCTCCTGCCCAAGTTTGTGACTACTATAAGCCACAGAAACTATTTTAATCAGGGTTCCTACTGATGAGATAAAACACCATCATCAAGAACACCATAAGAGGAAAACATTTATCTTAGCTTATAGTTTATAGTCCATCACTGAAGGAAGTTGGGGAAGAAACTCAAGGAGGAGCTGATAAAGATGCCACAGAGAAACACTGCTTACTGGCTTGCTCCTCATGGCTTGCTCAGCCTGCTGTCTTAACATCTCAGGACATGTCCACGGTGGCACTGCTGCAAGTGGGCTGGGCCTCCCACATCAATCACTAATTACAAAAATGCATCACAGGCTGGCCTTCCCTACAGTCCTATCTTATGGGAGCATTTTTCCCCCTCAACTTAGGCTCAATATTCCCAAATTGGCTTGTGCTGTTTACAAAAAAACTAGCCAGCATAGTAATAGATTCAAAGAGAAAACAATTTCTTTTGAAAATAGAACTTAATCAAGAAACGTGAAATCACTGCTAATCATCAGTATCAGTTGTTAATATTTGCTTAACATAACTAAATACTTTTCAACAGTAAAACCACAGTAAAAAAAAATGTGCAAAGTGAAAAAATGTGCAAAGTGTGCTGAGACATGAAAGAACTAAATTCTAATCTTAAATAGTATGCAATAAAGAGATAACATTTTAAAGGAAGTTAAAGATCATTATTTGGAATGCTCAAGACAAACATTGAAAAAAAAAGTACATTTTGGTATCTTTTCCTGTTCTATAACAAAATACTGTGACAAAAGCAACTTAAGGGTTTATCTGGTTCACAATTTCAAGTTATATCACAGTAGGAAAGTCAGAGGCAAGAGCTGAGAGAACTGGTCATTATCACATCCACAGTCAAGAGCAGAGAGCAATGGGAATTAAAGCATGCATGCTAGTACTCAGCTAGCTTTCTCTACCCTCCAACAATCCAGGATCCCCTGCCAAAGGAATGATGGCACCCACAGTGGGCATCATACCCACAAACCACTCTAATCTAGACAATCCCTCTTTGAGACTCCCTTTCTTGGACATTCAAAATTCTGCCAAACCATCACATGCTAAGATTAAAGGTAGCTGCTTCAATAGAGATGGACTTTCTAAGATGGTATTAACACATATTATACATAATAATAGATTTCATAACATTTTCTCATATCTACTGTACTGTATTCATATTGCAAACTCTTTGTCTCATTCTCCTACCATTATCCCCAATCCTCTTTTCTTTCCACCAAGTCCCATTTTGGTATGCCTGCTTGTAGGTGGAACTGTAACTTCTGGAATTGTAGTTACAGATGGTTGAGAGTTGCCATGTGGGTGCTAGGAATTGAACCCAAGTCCTTTGGAGGAACAGTCAGTGCTCTCAACCATTAAGCCATTTCCCTAGCCCCTGTATGCTTCTCTTTTAACAGTGTGTTTTTATGTGGATTTAATCCCCAGGC
Source organism: Psammomys obesus (assembly GCF_907164565.1). Classification (NCBI taxonomy): domain Eukaryota; kingdom Metazoa; phylum Chordata; class Mammalia; order Rodentia; family Muridae; genus Psammomys; species Psammomys obesus. The sequence goes on from NW_026585895.1 coordinate 33,254,597, forward strand.
TTCAGGCAGAGCTGTACAGGGAGCAAAGTTTCGCTATAATACTCGTGCTGAGGTCTTTAAAAAAAAAAAAAAAAAGCCAATGAAGTTAAATGAAGACAGATATGTCAGTTTACTTATGTGTTAACTCAGTGAAGTTATATAATTTAGAGCTGAAACATCAATCTTACAGCTCAAAAAAATAGTCAAGAACCCTGGTGAGCGGACACAGGCCTATGGTCATGATATAAAGACTGACATTTTAATTACATACAAAAGGTAAATCACACCCTTCTAATCTTAACAACTGTAACAAAAGTCTTTGGAACATCAAAATGTAATAAAGACATCAATATGTCAAAGTTACTTTTTGTTTGACTTTGAACTTAAAATATTAGGCTTACAAATTATATTTAGTAACCAAAGACCAAAAAAAAAAAATAATAATAATGATGATGATGATGATGGGATAGATCTGCAGATGAAGGTGTTTGCCTTAGAAGCCTGATAGCTTGAGTTAGAGCCCTACAACCCATGGAAAGGTGGAAAGAGAAGACTGACCCTATAAAGTTTTCCTTTTGCTTCCACACATGTGCTATACTTCCAACATTTACCTATGAATTAAGAGATGGCTCAGCAGTTAAGAGCACTAGCTGTTCTTCCAGAGGACCTGGATTCAATTCCCAGGATCTACATGGCAACTCACAACTGTTTCTAACTCAAGTTCCAGGGGATCCGGCTCCTTCACACAGACATACATGCAGGCTTAAAACCAATGCATATCATTTTTTAAAAAATTCATTAATCACATCCATCTATTTCCTATATACTTACCAATGGAAACTACTTAAAAATCGCTTTGTTTCCTATTGTAGGAAACAAAGTAAGACAGAAACACAAGTACATCTTGTCCTAAAGGCTTGTCTTTGAGTACTAGTAATAGCACTTTCTAAGAGAAGTATGTTTTTAAAGACTAACCAGGCTTTATTTCCTGTCCAGCTCTCCAGTTCTCTTTATGAGTTTTCAAAGCCATTATCACTTCAGTTTATCTAATAATAGCTAACACTGACTCCTCAAGTACAACACATATGACAAGCTCCTCTTGGAAGCAAGCAACGTACCAAAACAATAAAACACAGAGAAAGTGGAGGCAAAAGTATTCTAGAAAGAGCAAAAGTAATAAGGAGAGGAATATATAAGGGATATATGTGACTACAAAGTATAAATTACTAAACATGAGACCGGGCAAGAGGCTATGTGAACCATATCTACCTTCAAAGTAAAACAAGCATCTAGGTACTTTGACTTTATAGCCAAAGAAGCTGTATGAACACATATAAAACATATGTTTGGAAAGCAGAATTGAAATGCTATACAAGTTCAGCATTAATAAATGCAATATAACCAAATCTCAGTTAAACAGAACAAAATAGTATATTCCTAAGATCTCATACAAGTCCCCCCTTTACATAATTATCAACACAGTCTTGAAGCCAATGTTTCTCAAACAAAAGCATTCACGAGAAATCACATGAAGGACTTGTTAAGACTGGGTGTGATCACTTCCTTGCAATCCAAAAGTAGGTCTAGAGTAAGGTTTATAAATCTGTATTTTTAAATCCCAAGTGGCACAACAGGACTGTGTTCTGAGAACCACAACTCTGGTGCTCTAAAACAACAGAAATTTTATGGGTCTACTGTAAAATACGCTGAATTTCAAGAATTTGTAAATCTTTCAGGTTCTCTGGGTTAATGTAACTTTTAAGAACAGCTACTGAAAGCTAAGTCAAGTGCCTCTGTTTGGAGCTCTCCAAGGTTCTGATTCAACACCAAAGACTGGCTGAAAACGAGGACGTTTAACAGTGACTCTCCCAGATTTCCTAGAATTATAAGACTTAGCCAGAGGTAAGTCTTATAATTCATTTCCAGCCTACATAGAAAGAGCTAAGTGAAGCCAAGTTCAAAGCTATTTCTACAATGTTGTGTAGTAAAATCCACCCAACTAACTAATTTGATTCTTAAAAAACTCTACAATTAGGAATATTCTTGGTCTTTTTGATCAACCAACTGTATGTCTCTCCCACTTCAAAAAAATTCATTTTTTAATAAGTAATAAATATCAAGTGCACAAGTAATGGCAATTAAAAGAACTATACACAATGAGAATGAACAAGTTGGTAACTAATTCTTTCAAGATGGGACTTGTAGCCTGGCTACATGGCAAAGCAAGGAACATCCGCTTCTTCCAGAAAGGTGCTGGGATGCTAGGGCTCAGTAGTAGAACCCTTGCCAAGCATACACAGGGCCCTAGAGAATGGTGAGGGCAGGAGAAATTGTCTTCCCCACAAAGAGAACACCAACTGATATCCAGTGTCAAATGGTCAGCCCTGAAAACATCAGAGTTAAAAATGAGAAGATAATTTATTTCCCCTCTATGATTTTCTCAGCCTACTTTTCCTTCTTTAAGATTCTCATTCTTTTGTTGCTTTCTCTTATTGAAGAGAAAATTCTGTGAAGAATAGTAACAGTTCTGAAAGTAAGAATGCTCCTAAATTTGAAGGCACTAGAACTTCGTAAGAAATATAAATTTATAATGCTACCAAGAGAAATAGAAGCCACAGGTACCAGAATAAGACCAAGGGTATCATTATAGGAAACTAAAACTAGCTGACAGCGTACAGGGACTATCTGTACTGCTTTTCTCTAAATAAAAAACTCTACTCCCAAATAAAGGATTTTAGTTTACTTTTTAAAATATAGTGGTGGAGTTTAGGCATGACATACTTAAAAAAAAAAAAAAAAAACAACTGTGCTCATAAGGGAATGCTGAGAGCAGGAAAAATATTCTTTCCATGGACAAGAACACCAACTGGTTATCCAGTATCAAATGGTCAGCCTAAAAACACATGTAAGTTAATATTATACAGGTGGAAAAGGTTGCATTTGTGACTATATATTTATGTGCATATACATACATGCATGTGAAAACAATTAATGGAAAAAGAGCCTATGGATTTGAAGAGCAAGAAGAGGTATATGAGAGGGTTTAGAAGGAGGAAAGCATAGGAAGAAATGATGTAACTATAATTTCAAACATAAAAGAAAAAATTACTGTACCAAGGCATATAGTTTCTTCAACAGTTAGACCAGCAAAATTCCAAACACTAAAAGCAGTCTTTTAATTAGGCAATGGAAAAATACGCATTTTTATATAAATATAAAATTGTGAAATTTCCAAGAACATATCTGAACTTTTGTGACAAATACATATATGATTATGCTCTGTGAAGTTCATTATGTTCAAGATTATTCACTAAAGCACTATATGTAACTCCAGTCTGCTTTAACAAGAAAGTGGAGCCGGGCTCAGTGGTGCACACCTGTAATTCCAGCCCTTGGGGAGGCAGAGGCAGGAGGATCTCTATGAGTTTCAAGGCTACCTTGGTTTACGAAATGAGTCCAGGACAGCCAGGCTACACAGAGAAACTCTGCCTCGAAAAACAAAAACAAAAGAAAGAAGAAAAATAAAAAAAATAGGTGGGCACAGCCCCACCCAACACACACACAAACATAGGCCTATTACTCTGGAGTATAAAAAGAATAAGACAATATTTTCGGACTATAGCCTTTTGTTTTGTTTTGTTTGTTCGTTTTAACTACTCTTAAACATAAAAAAAGTAAGGTGTAGAAAAATGCACACAGGGGCTGGAGAGATGACTTAGTGTTTAAGGGTGCTGGCTGCTTCAAGTGACCCAGGTTTGATTCTCAACACCCACATGGCAGCTCACAACATTTTGTAACTCAAGTCCTAGAGGCTCTGATACCTCTTCTGGCCTCTCTGGGCATAGCACACATATGCTGCACACACAGGCAAAACATGTGTGTGTAATAAATTTTTTAAAAAGAAAATACACACAGGTATAACAAGAGGTACAAAAATAAAAAGTACCACATGCTTGAATTTAGGAGAGAAGATAAGACAATAATGGAACTGATAAAGTAGCTCATTTTAAGAGTGGCCGCAGTGTAGGCCGAGCACACGTGAGGTTTGTTTCACATTATTTTTTCTTTTAGAATTAAAATGACCTGGTTTATTTAAGGCCATCTTATTTTGTGAATATAAAAACCATTTTGTGTTTAGCAATCCTGGGTCAGTGGTTCCTATTTGTTATCTGACACTCTCATATTTTTCTTCTGAACTATGTTCATTCTGGTTCATTCTCAACTTTGGCAGGTAAAGAATGAGAACAAAAATTCTTATCGACACTGACAACAGGCAGATAGTGCTAATCAGTGTAAACTAAACCCAAAACAACACATATATAAGACTAGCACTATATTAGCATCTCATGGAGTATAACTGTCAAAAATTAGAATGTATCCATAGAATTTAACTGGTGGGGAACAGGAGCACTAGCAGCATTCTCCAACAGACTGTCTGCTTCATAGTTTATAAAACAGCAAGTGAACCATGTTTGAATTAAGTACATAATAAAAATCAGGAAGATCTGAAATAGTCTTAGCAGCTCTGAAAAGAGCTTATAAAGCAAAAATTGGTGGACAATTAATAATTTTACTAATGGCATTCTTTGTTAAGGAAATTATCTGTCTTTAAATAGCTATGCTGAGGATATGAAAGATCTAAATTGCAAAATATAGATTACAAAACTACAATAATCCAAACAGTATACTAGAAGTGTAAAGTTGTCCAAAGTAGAGAACTCAGTCATGAACCCTCAGGTTCAAATGACTGACAAGGGTTCCAAGATGACCCAATCAGAAGAAAAAGATGATGGGAACTGAATATTCACAGGAGGAAAGTGAAGTTGAAGTCTCTCTCTCTTTTTAGAGACAGGGTTTCTCTGTATAGCCCTGACTGTCCTGGACTCACTTTGAAGACCAGGCTGGCCTTGAACTCAGAGATCTGCCTGTCTTTGCCTACCTGAGTGCTGGGAGTAAAGCTTTTTTAATTATGTACTTAATTCAAACATGGTTCACTTGCTGTCTTATAAACTATGAAGCAGACAGTCTGTTGGAGAATGCTGCTAGTGCTCCTGTTCCCCACCAGTTACACTGATTAGAAACTGCAAAGTTACTTAAAGAAAACACAGGAAGTCGTTCTGACAGGATTTCATAGTACTTTCCTCCCTGTACTTCCCACCTCACCTCTAACATAGATTCACAGTGTAGGCCAGGCGGATCCAGAACTTGTCAACTCATAGTACTCTCATTGCCTAAGCCTATCCATAAAACCCTCTGACTTGTCTGCTGTGACAAAAAGCACCAAGACAAACTTAGCTTCTGCACAAGAAAGGAAACAGTTAACATAATAAACAGTTAACATAATAAAAGAAAAATGGGGGGGGAGGGATGGAAGGCACATGTGCAGAAAGAGGATACTATCCATAATACAAGCACTACAATTCAAGAACAACCTCTAGTACGTAATCCAATTTACAAATGGGAAAGGGTCTGGAAGAAGTATTTCTCTGAAGAAAAACAACCAACCAATAAGTATATGAAAAAATGCTCAATATCAGTAATTCTCGGAGACTATAAATCAAACAACAATGAGATCTAACTTTCCACCTGTAAAGATGGTCACTAGCACCAAAAACAAAACAAAAAACCAACAACAAAATAGAAAATGGACTGCTGAAAATCAGTTTGTATAGCAGTTGTTCAAAGCACTAAAAACCAAAAGTAGTTTGGTTTTTACTACATAAATTTACTACATAAATCAGTAACCCAATCTAGGTTAATGCCCAAAAGAACTGAAAACAGGATCCTGAAGTGTGGACACCCACACTTATTTTTGCAGAAGCAATCCAAATGTCCATATACTGGTGAAAAATTGTTTAATGTGGTAGATAAAGTCAAACATTATATAATAATATATCAAAACACTGTAAAAACAAAATCCTGGCATAAGCTGTGAAAGGTGTGAATCTTGAGAACATTATGCCAAGTGAAATAAACAAGTCACAAGAATAAATACTCTATGAGTCAATCCAAGAGGTATCTAAAATAATCAAGTTCATGGATCAGAAAGTAGAATAGTGGTTGTCAGGGGCTGACAATGAGCAATCATCATCCGAAAGTTATAGTAGTTTAGTTTTACAAAATGAAATAGAAGTTCCGGAGATCTGTTGTACAAAAATGTCTACATAGCTAATAGTATGTACTTAAAGACATTAAGGTGAATTTATGTTCTGTCATTTCTATACTACAATGAAAAGGTAAACAAAAACCCAACATTCAGCCAGAATCATGTCATAATTGGTAAATCCAAATTAAGGAGCTTTATGTAAAATAATAAAGCTGTGCCCTAAACACATCACTGGTATAAAGCACAAGAAAACTTTAGGAGTAATCTAAAGATACAGAACAGATAATGAAAAACATTCCTTGGGGTTTCCCTTGCTATAAAAATTTTATATAAAGATAGCTATTAAATTATATACAAGGTCAAGAGACAGCTAATTATATTATACCAAAGACAATTTACTCATTTTGATAACCATGCTGTGGTTAAATGAGAAAATGTCTTTGTTTCTAAGAAACATACACTGAGGTATTTGTAAATAAATCTAAAAATTTACCCTAAAAGGGTTCAGAATGAAAACTACAATGAAGAGGAAACAGAATGACGGGGGAGTAAAGAAAAACTAGAGAAGAAGCAATGAATACTGTTGGCTCAACATTTACTGTATCATGGAGAAAGTTCTACAGAATTCTTTATGCCATTCTGGCAACTTTACCTTGAGTTGAAAGTGAAGCTAAATTTTAAGATTTTAATTTAAATTATATCAAAATAAAAAGTTCTCAGAAAGTATGTTTAGGCATAATTTTGTCACTACAAAGTTCATCTAATATAAACTCACGCCAATTTAAACATATAGATATTAAATACAACTAAAGGTTGTTTTATAGCACCCAAATAGAAAATTCATAAATATTTCAATTGTTTCCTTTCAAGTTTGAACTAAATACTACTAGTATCAGGAAATAACCATAGAAAATAATTAAAGAGATATAAGCCATTTTCTGCTCCCACTGTCTAATAACACATTATAACACATAATTCCATACCTCAGAAGTAAAGGTACATCTGCAGCTGGGGTCTCGCTCCCAGTGCCAGCACATTCTCTTTTAAAAACAAGCAAAAACAAAACCAACCTGCATAATTCTAGATCATTCAAAAATGGCTCCCATAGTCCATGATAAGATATCTAATAGAGCATTTTGGCCAAGAACTCCTGTTGCAGTATTATCAATGTCTAAAAATTCACTAAAAATGTTTCTAGAAAAAAACAGCAAAGTAATTGCTAGTTACTACAAAGAAAATGAAATTCTTGGCTAAATGTTAATGAAAGCTGCATTCTCTTTGTACCAACAAAATTGAACTAATACATGGTGAGCAAAGTTACAAATGAATAAACTGGACTAGATATAATGATACATTCTGAAGTACCAGCACTCAAGACAAGGGTCAGAGGCAGGATCCTGCACATTTGAGGTTACCCCAGGTTACACACTGAGAGCTGCAAAGCAAGACCTTGTTTAAAATCAAAACTAAACTAAAACGATTAAAATGTATATGTATAAACACATACATTTATAGTCAGATCACTTTAACACACTTTACTCTCTTAGTTCTTATTGAAGAAACAATGGGAAGCCTAAAGTCAGTAAAAAAAACAAAACACCTAAAGAAACCCCCCCCCCAAACCAACCAATTTTCTGACTATATTCTGAATAAGGTCTATACTGGGGGGTACAGGAGATAGATGGCTTGACTCAACTACATGGAGGGACAACTGTATGGTCCAACAACCTTAATTACATAATTGACAAGAATTTCTGTATGAAAGCAATTTATTATAATGATGATGATGATGACGATGTGTATGAGGGCTTTGCTTGCTTTTTTCTGTCTGTGAACCACTACTGTCACATGCACGCAGTACCTGCGACAGAAGAGGGGGGTTAGATCCCCTGGGACTGAAGTTGCAGGTGTTTGTGAGCGTTCATTGAAGGGTGAGAAATAAACTTAGGACCTGCGGAAGAGCAGCTAGTGCTCTTTTATAATTTTTAATTTAATTTTTTTATTTTTTTATTTACTACAATTTATTCACTTTGTATCCCAGCTGTAGCCCCCTCTCTCTTCTCCTCCCATACCCCTCTCCCAGTCCACTGATAGGGGAGGTCCTCCCCTTCCATCTGACCCCTAGCTTATCAGGTCTTATCAGGACTGGCTGCATTGTCTTCCTATGTGGCCTGGTACCACTTCTCTTAACCAATTTGAAAACAATTATTTTAATGACTGAACTTGTATTGCTTATCCTTTTTATCATTCAACACTATTATTCATTTTAGCTTCCTTTCACAGCACAAAAAGGCAAAGTACCTATGAATTTTTGCTGTTATTGTTGTTGGTAATGGATGAAGCCCATTTGAACAAGTCCAGTCTACTTAATTCAAAGCAAACCTTATTTTTTTGCCAAGCACAAGTATTCAGTCAAAAGCTTAGAAATCGGTGATTACCTCATAATTCTTTCCCAACTCTAAACTCCCTCTTCTAGGGTTGCGTGATTATCATCAAAACAGGCTCAACCTGGAACATAGCTGCCTGGCCAGTTCCTGAAGCCCAAAAGACCCAGGTGATTATCTCATTCTGTGTATGGTCTTAATATTTGAGCATAAATATTCATGTGCACTGGAATGAGAGCAATTTTCTTTACTGTTGTTTGTTGTTTTTATTTTTCAAGACAGGGTTTCTCTGTGTAGCCCTGGTTGTCCTTAACTTGCTCTGTAGACCATGCTGCTCAAACTCAGATCTACCTAACTCTCCTTCCTGAGTACTAGAATTAAAGGCATACTATGCACAAAAGAAATTTTCTTGAAAGGATCAGCTACTGTTATACAAGTGCCTTTCCCTTCAATGTCTTGGATTTGCAAAACTTTAAAAGCTCTTTTTATTTCTAAGATGGACTTTGGATTTTTTTTTTCCTCCTAAAAGCCAAAATTTATCTCCTTTCAATGCAGTGCCTTACTATTCTAATGTGGCAAAATATGAAATTACTTTTATGACTTATATGGTTTCTTTACTTCAAGCCCCTCCATGTTTAGCAATCCCTGCCTTTCTCATGCACAATGCTCTGCCAGTCATTAGTTCCTTGCCAAGCCAAAGAAAAGTATGTCATGACAGCTGTGTACCAGCCTTTTCTATCAATAGCCAACATGTTCTCAACCCTGCAATTTATCAATCCCCTCCACCTGTTAAAAAAGTTCTGCCCACTACTAGTTCTACTACAGCACCTTTAGAATAATTATGTCCACAGTGTGTCTCTACAGTGTATTTACAATGATGCTATCGTATAACACAGTAAAACAGACATACAGAGGAGCTATTTGGTCTTGATTTAAATCCTGATCTCCACTTGATTATTAGCTGCACTGTCTTGAGCTTTTTGTAAAATCTTAGGTTTAAAATGAGTGTCAAAATATAAGCTGCCTCACAGCATTCCTTTTTTAACTGTTCTACCAGGGCAGGAGATACTCTACAGAGATAAATGTATCTTTCCTTTTAACATACTGATGAAACAATCCCCCCAAATCAAAATTTCCAGAAATTCCCTGCTGTAGAAAGGGAAAGACTGGAGCCTGGTGCCACAGGCACCACAAACTGCAGGAGGGGCTTCACCTTCCCAAAAAAGGATTTTCACACAGTTCTCATAACTTACAGGAGGGACCACATTTAACTGGCAAGAAAGGCCAGAGCAAAAGTAATACTCATTGATGGGCAAGACCACACCCTAGTCAGTACTACTTAAGTATGCAAAGGTCTTGTCTTCTATTTAAACCTAAACTTCATGTCCTGTACCGTTAAAACTGCCCTATAGGTCACTGAACCCCTTCTCTTCCTGTGTGGATACACTGAATAAACCTCTTTTCTACTTTTCACACTCTTACTTGTTCTTTTGACATAGTGAGGATGGGGTAGCTTGTTGGGGCTGCAATTAGCCAGGCTTATACCCTAATCTCTGGGAACGGTATGAAAAACAACTGGCCTAGTGTAACACTAAACAGAGCCTGGACACAGGTCAGTTAATATTAGATATTTCACTCTATAAGAAGAAAAGTTTAATTTCCTATTAAAATTTTAAGAAATAAGCATTCTCAGAAAATTTTAGGGCAGAGAACATTTTTATAGGTAGGTAGGTCACCCACCGCACTGTAAGGAAAGCAAATTTCCCTTAGATTTTGTGAAAGATAGGGAATCAAGATGCTGATGGTGCCAGCTCCCAAGGTAGCATGGCAACACCTTCATGAAAGATGCTAGTTGCTAGGTAAAATGTGCTAAAGGCCTATTACTGGTAACTCCTACTAGCACAATCAGGTATGCTACATCTTTCTACAGTATATTCTGTGGGGAGACACACAAGAGGGTTCAAAGTGTTTTTAAGTCAGTAACTACCCTGCCCCACCTATGTCTGGACCCCTGCCCCTTCTCATGCACAATGTTCTGCCATTCATTAGTTCTATGCCTAGGCCAAAGGAAAATCTGTCCTAACAGCTGCGCACCAACCTTTTCTATCAGTAGGTAACATGTTTTCTACAGCCAACCACAATTTTTTGTTTTATGTATTTTAATAGCCATAAATCACATACATAGTACAATACATGCAATTTAACTATTAGAGTAGTTACTTTCTCTGACTGTGTTACTCATAACAATCTGTTATATTTAATTCTAGGTGACGATAAAACCAATCCCCTCCTTTTAAACACCACACATATAAATTACAGGTGAAAGGAGCATGCATTCTTCTTGAACTCAAGACTTTTTCATCTCCCTACCAACATGACCAAGGGATCGATTATTCTGCTTATCTCCCAAATACCTGCACTGAGTAGTATCTTCCAGGTTAGGAACACTCTCCTTATTGAGCTATTAACCATCCAGATGCTGCTCTGATACTTAGTGTCATACTCAGAAGGCAGTGGTTTCTGTACAACCTGGGGGAAGAGTTTCAGAGCCAGCTGATCTGAACCGCAGTGGTGGTTACTGTCTGTGTCTGGCCTTGCTCACTATCTCAGTCATCTTTCTAAACACCTGAACCAGCGTGTTCGCCACAAATCGGATACAATCTGCCTCTAACTAGTGCTACTGTTTTTCTAGTACTTGCCTATTTTAATAGAGCATGTCATTTCATGCAATCTATTCCCAATTTGATTTCTTGAGACTCAATGACACACATACACACACACACAGAAAAATGTTCCTAGAAATGCATTCTTTGGGCCAAGGAATTCTAGTGGAGAAACACAACAAGACTCAGGAATTGCTTTGGACTTGTCTCTTTTAGTCAAAGCATATTTAGATCATTCCTAACTCTTTTTTAACTATGGTTGTCACTGTCTAAGGAAAAGGGTCTATGATCAGTTTTATTCACTGGAGAAAACAATGACGAATAAGTGTACTGATAACAAAGTAAAATTAGATGTTAGTCTGGCATATACTTCACTTGCTGAAAACAAAAACAATATAAAAGCCCACTTTCTATTGGGTGTTAAGTTTTCCTTTTTTTTTTTTTCTATGCAGATTGAAAGTGATTAGCTTACCAAAGACCCTACCCAAATATATTGGAGTGAAAGCAGTGTCCATACATACCTACCTTCTCTAGTTTCAGGATCTTTTAGAACAACTCAATCCTCTTTTGAGTGTATTTTCAACCTGACCGGTAACAGCGCTACTTCCCTAACTCTCTTCTGAGCTCTCTTCTAGTCCAGCAGGGGAGGTGATCTATAGATATGTTTACAAGTGTAATACAGTGAAAGAAGGAGATGAGCCTTCCTTTTAAACCAAGAAGCAGAAGTTTGCTACCAAGACCAATTTAACTGGCTGCAAAAGCAGATGCAAGTTTATGTAACATTTCAAATCTATTCATGTTCCAAATTCTGACACTTGACAACAATAGTAAAATACTTTCTCATTAAATAAAAGGGGCAATGGGAAATTAAATAACTGAAAGTATCCAACACTGTTCATAAGGGGACCTGAATTTAATTAACTTACTGAAGTCTAAAAGGAATACCCTCATGTGTTGAGTAAATTCTCAGAATGCCAGCTGAGTGACTGTAGAAAACAGACACTGAAGAAACAGGAATGGAAAGACATTTATCTTACATCCAGATTCATTCCACTCGCAGCATCTTTTTTTTTTTTTTTTGGGGGGGGGGTCTTGCTAGGATTCAAATCTAAGGTTTTTGTATTCCTAGACAAATGGTCTGCCACTAAGCTCTATTTCTGGCTTTTGGTTTTATGAGACAGGATCTTACTATGTAGCTTATATTGGCCTTGAACTCACAATCTTCCTGCCTCTACTTCCCATCTGGTGAAATTTTAGAAATTTGCCATCATCCTGATATACTCTCAATCTGTCTATCCTAAAGTAACACTACTAATAAATAAGAGAACCCACTTTTTAATTTCTAACTTGGATGCTACAGAGCAAATCTTCAAATTTCACTGAATACGTTTAGTCTTATATTTAACTCAGTATATAAATCGAATGTCCTGCAAAAGTACTGTCTAAGAATAATTATGGCATGTAAGCATTTATCTTTAATTATCAATTCATTTACACATTTATTCAACAAACATTTAATTGTAACCATAATGTTACATAGTATACTAGGCAATGAGATTCAGATTTTAAAAATGTGAATCTCAGATTTTTAAAAATTGGTTCTAAATGTGCTTTATGGCCTAGTGAGACAACAGAAGGCATATCATCACAACTGAAGGGGGCTTTAAAGCAAACCATACCAAAATTTTTGCTAAAAGGAGTTAGGAAACAGTCCTAAAAGCAATTCCTAGGACAAGACTTATCTTAATAAGTGTAGGGCTAAAAAGGTACAAGCAAATAATATACATATTATACATGTAATATATATATATTAAAGCAGGTTTTATAGAGTTTGCTGCTCCTATAGCTTAAAGCACAAAGGGCTAGAGAAACTGAAAAACCAGTGTTCACTGTGACTGCAGTTTAAGAGAGCACTGGTAATGCTATACTGAAGTGAATGTGACGGACTCCTAATGAGCTTAGAATGCAGAAGAAAAAGGAAAACAGGCAACCAATTTTAATTCAGTTCAGTAAAGTTAGCATTATAGTGAAAAAATGCAGAGCCAAACGTGGTTGGTGAAGCATAACAAAATATTTACATTACACAAACAGGCTATCCTATAGACAACAGAGAGGAATGCTGAGAAAGTCTGAAATATATAGCCACAATATAGAAACACATATGATAAACTCAAAGGTACAAACTCTAAGTTCTAACCCAAGCCGCCTTTACCCATCCTCCAGCCAAAACAAACATACAACCACGGAAGATTTTAGTCAGTACCTACCAATGTTTTTCCCCTAAGCTAGGTAAATGATCAGATGATTAGAAATCTTTTGATAAGAAGGAAAGAAAAAATTTAATGATATTTTCTAAAATTCCTTGTATTTACAGGGTTTGCAAGAAGTTGTATTTTAAATTTAACACTTTCTTTTAAAAATCTAAAAAAAAAAAGAGAGAGAGAGAGAGACACCAACACCACGAACCTGAGATCTAGTATACCTAACCTTAAATATAACTGGCCTATAAGGTGAGCAAACTGGAATATCAACTTGACAAAAATTAACATATATGCTTAAAATGACAGGTTATCTATACAGAACATTAAAATTTGAAATATAAGTGGAAAAGGTACATTATAAAACTACATGTGCAATGTCAAGTATAATACAGTACACATTACATGTTGACAAATTTAGAATAAAATGAATGACAAACTCAGAATAAATTAAAAATCAATGAAAGAGTCACATTCATTTAATGGGGATGACTCAAATGTGTTATACTTAGTTTGGGTGTTTTATTTTCTAAGAAAGGTTTTTATAGTTAGTCTTGTTCATCTCTGTCACTGAAGCAAAAACAAAAACAAAAACAACTGATTGTCTGGCTTGGAAAAATGTTTAAGTAAAATCTGTCTCCTTCCTCACTGATATAAAAGTAAGGGCCAATTCAATAAACTGAAAGGATTCTAAGACAACAGAAAACAAGTCACATCAATAACGTTTGCAAATATATTCCCCTTGAATGCTTCAGAGAAAGAGCTGGGATGTAGCTCAGTGGTACAGTACTTGCCTAGGTCTGTCCCGTTTTGAGTACAACAACAACAAAAAAGAGGTTTGTGGAAAGTGGTCCTTTCCTTATAGGGCTTAATTGTTAGTATCATTTAAAAACTGTGATGTCAACATGCATATCAAAGCCAAATACTCTGATACACAAAAGAAAATATCTGAACACTACGGGCTGACAGTCTGAATGACAGACAAATGGTTACTACATGAAGTCAATCTTGTGGCTGTACATGGTGGCTTAAAAGAAACTGTAAAATATGGGACATGTAGGTAATTTCCAGTGCTTCCTGGGACAGAGTGAGGGAAAGAGCAATAGGAAATGATCCATGTCACAAAGAATGTTATATATTCATATTATTGTACTCTATCACGTCTAAGCTACCACTGATTAGAATAAACAGCATTAATTATATGGACCCATTACAATTGAGTCTTACTGTTAAAATGTTTAACAGTTATACTTTAAGTGTAAGATAAATAAGCCAAGCATGCAGAGGGACAGTTAAAAAAATTATTTCTAAATTTACTAAGACCGGGGCAAGAGAGAACTGAACTTTGTATCAGTCTGTAGCCTGAGGTAAAGTAAAGGGAATAGTATAGATCAAAAGCCAGAGACTGAAACAAAACAAGCAACTGTTTTCATGTGGCCTTACATTGGCAGTACCCCACTGTCTCCTAGAAGTCCATAAGGATTCTCCTTAGAGGGCAAAGCTTCAATCAGGGACAACAGGAATTGAAAATGAAAACCCATTTCAAAGATAAAAAACCAAAGATGGACATCTTAGGATCAATGAAAAATAATCAGTCTTAAGTAAGGTGATGTTCCAGAATTACATAGGGGACTTTATTAAAATTTGCATCATTGGCAGGATGTAGCCTAGGGACAGAGTACCTACCTGCCAGGCATTAACAAAAGCCCAGACCTAAATCCATAGTGCTGTCAAAACATGCAATTCCAGGTCTGCATAGCCATGGATAGTCAGAGAGGAAAGTGCTTCAACAGGAATTCCCAAAGTACAGCCCTGAATCTCTGTGTAAAGCATGTGACAATTCTGATAAGATGTGAAGGACTGCCTTCTGTATGCAGAACATTAACAATAAGGAAAGCAGGACTTTAATCAAGGACACGACTGCAGCAGACTAAGACGTTTGGAAGACTACTCTGGTGGAAGACAGACTTTGTAGCAGAGAAGACAGAACAGCGTGAAGACAGAAAACAGGGTGGTAAATGTTAGAATTAGGAGATCATCAAAATAATGTTAAGATTAGAGATGGTGACCATATGTGTACCAGCAGTGGGAGGAAAACAAGAGTAGTAAAAAAGAAAAATACAATTAGAATTTTGTAAAACTTAAATGAAAGATATTAAATTTTTTCTAAAGATTATAGACACTGGCCTTTTAAAAATAAATCTTATTTGAGTATGGTAAGCCATCATCTTTTTAAGTACACAATAAATCATATGTATAAAATTTTATACTATAAAACATTATAGGGTCCAAACACAAAGTGATCCCCAAGCTCAAATAAGAATATAAACAGATTTATATATCTAATATTCATATTCTATTAATCAAAGAATATGAACTGAAAGTTTAAAGTCTCAGACAATATAAAATATTCTTAGTGGCAGATAATTTAAAATTACAAACAGAAAACAATCAATTAGTAAACTTACGCTGAATATGAATGAACTGTTTGGGCTGTTTAAATTCCCCTTTGTACAAGCGATTGTAATAGTTGACGTTGCTCTCTGCCTCGGGAACTGGAATGACCATGCTCTCTTTTTTTTCTCTAAATACTTGCTGTGCTGAAATAGCTCGCTGTAAATGATGTTCCTGGAAAAGGAAAAGC
This sequence comes from Psammomys obesus, assembly GCF_907164565.1. Classification (NCBI taxonomy): domain Eukaryota; kingdom Metazoa; phylum Chordata; class Mammalia; order Rodentia; family Muridae; genus Psammomys; species Psammomys obesus. The sequence goes on from NW_026585895.1 coordinate 33,270,631, forward strand.
AGGCAACATTAAATAACAATACATACAACTTGATAAATATATATTTAAATATATATTTAAATATATATTTAAAAAATTGCATTGGTAATATTAGCTCAATTCTAAGAGTTACTTATTACTTAATAACTGCAAAAAGTCACTTATGAATAGTTCTCCTTTGCTAAGTCGTAGGGTTGTTTTTTTTTTTTTTTTCCTGCATACCCAAGAAAGCATTACCATCATTCTCCCTCAATACCTGTGGCTTACTGTCAGTATCACAACTTTATAACAATTTTAATAAGTGGAATTCTTAAAAGACCCTATGTTCAACATTTCAATATTTCTGTTGTAAGTCTATATACCTTGTTTGCTAAATAAATTGAGGTATTTGTCAACATTACCAATTAAGAAAAAATACTCAAGTCATAGGAAATAAGTTTGTATAATAAATTTTAAATATCTTCTATACTTGAAACTTAAACAGTACATTATGAATAATTGAAATAAAGATGAAACTATGTCCAACATATCATAGAACTATGGCAGGAAATAGTTAACAAATATTAAACAAAAAATTCCTATAAAACACATGCGGGTTCTAGTCACTTCTTACTAATAGCCTCTAAAATGTCCTATTCCCCTTGGAATAAATATCTTATTCCCCTTAGGGGTGCTTTACCTTTTGGACGGTTAAGTCAGATCATAATATTCCCACAAAGATCACCATTGTATCAGTATAAAGGTTAAAATTCCTCAATGATGTTTAAGGCTCTGTATCAAACATCTCAACCTCTCACCTTCTGCTCTAGCCACAATGTTTCTTCCTGTTTTTCACGTAGTATCCAAATAGCTTACTTTTGAAATTCTTTAATTTCATCTATCAGAGAGGCCTTCCTAAAATTTTCTCTTCTAGAACAGACCTTGCCCATCATTCCTTAAAAGACTTTTCCTCCATACTATTTAGTTACATAATGGAACACTAAAAATCTCATTTGTCCATCAACCTGTTAAGCATAAGTATGCTCTTAGGGAGCAGCTATTTCTGCTCCTTTTCTACATTTTTATACCTCCAAACTGCACAGAACAGTAACAACATATTAAAAGCTGGTAGACATGTATTTAATAAATTAAACCTACTAGATTACTAGTATTTTAGAGAGTGCAAAATACACTGTACACATAGAAACTGAGGTATAAATATGCTTAATAACTTGTCAAGTTCTCATAATTCTAAGTGATAAAGAATATATGAACATGGCCACATCCACATATGTGCAAAGCTAAATTCTTAATTATATCATTTTATACAATTTTAATTTTTCAAGTCCTACAAAACCTACGGAATTAAATAGTAACTTCATGCTTTTGGTGTAGGAGTGTCCCAACGACAGCCACACTCACAATTACAGCCCCACAATGGGCAAGATACCTATGAATATGACACAACATAAAATCATAACCTTACTTAAAACACTGAGATTTTTTGATAATTTTTAATAATTCAATTCAGTGGTTTTCAACCATTAACTCTGTAAACACCAGCAGAGTGCCATGCAAAATAAATGGAAGTTCTATTGTAATGTATACATAGCTTTGGTTTGCATGTCGTGTGCACTCTTTCGGTGTCAGATTCCAAGCACAATCCAATTCACACCATCTAACATGGCGGCTTGGTAAGGGAAAAGCAGCAATTATCAATAATATTTTAGCCTACCACTGCAAGCAATCGGTGTTTAATGTTACCCACAAGGCAAACAAGTGCTTATATTTGATTATTAAGGTGCCTATACACCTGGGCCATGCCTCAAGCATCACCTGCTGCAGCTTGTAAATTGGCAACCTATTTGAGCTGCTTTGGCAGCTGAGGTGTAGAAGGTCTCAAATCTTATTTTTGCTTTTCTGTCAATTAATCTTCATAATAAAAGTCAATATAGTCCCTTAGCTTCCTTTTTTTTTTTTTTTTTTTAATTCTGGCATGGCTTCCACAACAGCTAAAATGAAAATAAAAGGAAAAGTGTCCAAAAAGAAACTTATATATGAAAAGGATTATTCACCAGAAAGTGTCAAATGACTAAAATGTCAAGGGACACAGGAAGGCACTGCACTTTAGGAAATGTATATAACTTTAAAAAAAAAAAAAAAAAACCTATGATTTGAAGAGACATTACATGCAAAAAAGCATGTTGCCAAATTTAGTGAGTATCAAAGATTGTATCGTAAGGACAAAATGGCAGAACTGAAAAGTTGTAACTCATATCTTACTATAAAAGCAAATTATATGGTAACATACTTAAAAGAAAAAAAGAATCAAAGCCATTTACTCTGAGGGTGGACTTACCAAACCATGTTTGAAGAGTGTGGCTGACATAATATGCCCTAAAAAAAATATGGAGGTATTTCTAAAGAAAGTCTATCTATCTCTCCAGCCTAATGACAGCAATAACTGAAAACGTAGAGCTGCTAATCTTAGGTTTAATAGTTTCACGATGACAACACTGATGGTACAAATATGGCTTGGGTTACCATTTTTATGAGAGGTACAGACGACGAACATAATGACACAACTAAATCAAGAGATTAATACAAACCAGTAAAGTATGCTAAAGGAATTTTCTTTGGTTAGTGATGGTGCCCTGATCATGGGAGGCAACGAGAGGGACCTAAAAATTTAACAGACCACAATGCAACTGCCATCCCAACTCATGCTTAAGAAAATGTATGTGGGACTGTTAAGACACCTTACTGCTTTTGCAGAACAGCATGGCTCAGTTCCCAGCACCCACATGTTACTCAGAACTGTATGTAACCCCTGGAACTGAAATTACAGATGACTATGAGACACCATGTGGGTGCTGGGCATCAAATCCCAGTCCTCCGAAATAACAAGTGTTCTTAATCACTGAGCCATTTCTCCAGGCCACATTGAGTCATTTTTTTTCTTAATACAGTGTCAAATACCCCACCAGCTTTGTTGCTTTAAAAACAATAAAAACTTTTATAACTAAAAGCTTTGGTTATACTTTTAAATCATCTTTTTAAAAAACATAAACAGCAATTTTGTAAAAAAAAAAAAATCAGAAGATACTGAATGGAGAAAGAATGTTATCCTATAAACATGTCAGTCGCATATAGGTATATTTTTATCAGTCAGCTAAAACTTTGAAATGTTCTGAGACGGTCTTACTGCCTATAATGAATTTGAAGTATAGCTTTCAAGAGATCTAAAGATTATCAAATAGTAACATATATTGCTATTCTTACCTGTAGTACCCTCAATGATGAACAAACAATATCCTACTTCTAAATAACAAGGTCTATAGAATCCATGTTGATAGCACATTTGAGGTAAAATCTGGCCACATACTTTTCCCCTTAAGAACCTCCTCAAACTCTAAGGTCCTATGAATCATCTTCAGCCTTCTAAGTCCTCTTTTCTTTAAAGTTCTGTTTACCATTTCTCAAATTCATATACCTTTCTATGGTAAGCCTCTCGGAAGCATAGGCGTTATTTACTGCTTTCATGTTCACAGAGCTTTGGAATAAAGGAGGGCAGCTTACCTACCACCTACTCCTGTCTTATTTTCTGAGCTTCACAAACACATCTCTTCTCAACTAGTCCAACCTCTCATTCTATCAGCGTGCCTCTCCCCAATCATCCTTCCCCCAGAATCATAACGCCTACCATTTCCTGTGCATCTTCCTGCCTACCTTCACCTCTTAAAATCCTGCCCTTGGGCTAGAGAGGTGGCTCAGATGTTAAGAGCACCGTCTGCTCTTCCAAAGGTCCTGAGTTCAATTCCCAGCAACCACATGGTGGCTCACACCCATCTATGTGATCTGGTGCCCTCTTCTAGAGTGCAGGTGTACATGCAGGCAGAACACTGTATACATAATAAATAAACCTTAAAAAAAAAAAAAACAAAAAAACAAAAACAAAAAACCTCAGCCCTCTCTTGAAGACAACTACTTTCCAATCTTGATTATATACATATTTCCAGTCTGGTAGTAACAGTTTTTTTCCTCAAATTTATGAAAAGCTCCAGCTTCTCAACCTTTCTATTCTCCTATCAGACTCATCCATTGCCCTCACTCTTTAAGCAGGTCTGGAATATACTGTTGACACTATTCATCTTCTCTCCAGTGGCCCCCATTCTTCTGATGTTCCATTCTATGTAAAAGCATTGATCAGTAATTCAATATTGTATGACTTTAAGTTCTACTTAACTTTTCACATATATTCAGGTATTCATACACACAGCACACACAAATGTAAAAATTGGACTTCAAGATACAAGAAATTCATGCTAGGCTAATACAAAGCTCAGCTGATATTACAATAGATAAATTTTTAAAATATTTATTATCAGTCATCCTTCTGACACATTTAAGTGTACCAATTAGACACTGATATTATCACTTGTCACTTGAAATTTTAAGAGTGAATGAGCACAGTCTCTGCTATTAATATGCTTATTTGGTAGAAGGGAAATATTCAAGTATATTTCTTCTCAATTAGTCAAATCACTGTTTCTTGACAACAGGGAAAGCTGCCCAAAGAATGCAAAGTCTAATTTGAGACTTTGAGGAAGACTGACGATTTGACAAAGCAAAAGAAGAAATAACCCAGGTTGCAAAAATAACAGGAATAAAATGGACAAAGGCCCAGCAACAAAAGAAAGGTAGTTTAGAATAGGATTAGTTATGAGTTTCCACACTTTCAACAGACTTCCCTTTACAGGGTAGGCTCCCAAGCTCACCAATCACACTTTCTCATATATTAATAACTAGAACTATACTATAAATTTAGAACATATTAGTGGTAGATATCTGAGTCAACTAAACAATTGTGAGGATCACATAAAAACAATACAAATAGCATTCAGAAGAAGCAAAGCTTTGGATAAGTTCATTTCTAATACCAAAGGCTGTATTTTGCCATAACCTTGCTGGTCACAGAAAGTAGGACACAACAGGCAACTAATTTAATGACAAGAAATTGGACTATCAGCTAACAGGAACAAATCTCTTTTCTTTTTCTCCCTTCTGTTATTTTTTCCAGTTTTTTTTCTATTGAAAAAAAATTTATATAATATATTATGATCAGTTTTCCCTCTTGCAACTCCTCCCAGATTTTCCCCACCTAGCTAACTCCACCCCCTTTTTTCTCTCTCTTTAGAAAACAGGCAAACAGAATTAAGAAGAAAGAAAAAACACAAGAAACAAGCACACAACTCATAGAAACACAAAAATATCTTTAAATTTGTCTTGCGTTGGCCATCTACTCTTAAGTGTGGGGTCTATTCATAAGTGTGATTAATATACCCAGAGAGATTCCACTGGAGAAAACTAAATTTTCCTTTGCAAGTGGGTATCAACTACAGGCAGCTCATTGGCTAGGGCTGGGAGCCCATGTCCACTTCCCTCTCTCGAAGCTGGACCCTGGTCTGTCTTGACCCTAAGCATGCTGTCACAGTCTGAGTGAGTTCATATGTGCATCAGTCCTACTATGTCTGGAAGAATTTCCTCTGTGTCATACATACTCTCTGGCTCCCTGAGGGAAGGGGTCTGATGAAGACCTCCCATTTAGGACCGAGTGTTCCAAAATCTTTTACTCTGCACATTGTCCAGTTGAGGGTCTCTGTGTTAGTTCAGGAACAGGTTGTTTTTTGAAAGAAACTGATTGCTAAAGCTTACTCAGGAAGAAACAGATAAACCTGAATAACCTTGCAGCATTGGCATGTTTAAAATATACTTTAAAACCCCTCAAAAAAAAAAAAATCACAGGGAAAGGCTTTACTGTAGGATGTCTTCAAATAAATAGCTGGAGTGGAAACAACAGCCAACTCCATCCAAATTTTCTAAAATTTGGATAGAAGAGAAGGGACTGTCTCCAATTCATTCTCTGGATCAGTATTTCTCTGATACTAAAGTCAGAAAAGAACTTGGGGGGAAAAAAGGTAAATTATACCAAATATCCCCTGTAAACATACATGTAATCACTCAAAACAAAATTGAGCATATAGAATACAACGGTATACTGAAATACTATTACACAAAAGAAAATGTATTTGTCTCAAGAATGTTAGGAGTAAAGCTGTGTATCGTAGTAGACACACCTATAATCAATCCTAGAGGCAAAATGATCAGGAATTGAAGACCAACTTAGGTTACCTACTGAATTCAAGGGCAGCTTGAGCTAAATAAGACCTTGCCTCAAAACAGCAAACAAAAATATATTCAAATAGATTATCATCCACCATGCTATTTTATAAATGTTAAACATGATAATCTCTGTAGATTCATAAGAAAGCACCTGGAAAAAAAAACAAAAAACACATCTATTCCAAACTCAAAAAAGAAAAAACAAACAAAAACAAAACAAAACAAAACAAAAAAAAAAAAAAAAAAACCCTAGGATTAGAGTGATTGCTCAGCAGTTAAGAGCACTGGCTGCTTTTCTAAAGGCCCCAGGTTTGGTTCCCAGCATGCATATGCAGCTCACATCTGTCTCTAACCTCTTCTTCTGGCCTCTGTGCTCATCGGGCACACGTGTGGTAACCAAACATGGGTGCAGGCTAACTATAAAATAAAAATACCCACACACATAAAATATAAATAAGTAAATCTTAAGAAAAAAACTGATCTCTTCTAGTTCCATTCATTTGCCTGCAAATTTCATGATTTCCTTGTTTTTAATAGCTAAGTAGTATTCCATTGTATAAATGTACCACAATTTCTGTATCCACTCTTCCACTGAGGGACATCTAGGTTGTTTCCAGATTCTGGCTATTATAAATAAAGCTGCTATGACCATAGCTGAGCAAATGTCCTTATTGAATGGTGGGGGATCTTTTGGGTATATGCCCCAGAGTGGTATAGCTGGACCTTGAGGTAGTCCTAGTCTCAATTTTCTGAAAAAGCACCAGACTGATTTCCAAAGCGGTTGTACAAGTTTGCACTCCCACCAGCAGAGGAGAGTTCCCCTTTTTCTACATCCTCTCCAGCAAGTGTTATCACTTGAGTTTTTTATTTTAGCCATCCTGATAGGTGTCAGACAGAATCTCAGAGTTGTTTTGATTTGCATGTCCCTGATGATTAAGGATGTTGAGCATTTCTTTAAGTGTTTCTCTGCCATTCTATATTCCTCTATTGAGAATTCTGTTTAGTTCTGTACCCTATTTTTTATTTGGATTATGTGGTTTGTTGATATCTAATTTCTTGAGTTCTTTATATATTCCGAATGTTGGCCCTCTATCAGATGTAGAGTTAGTGAAGATCTTTTCCCAGTGTGTAGGCTGTCATTTTGTTCTGCTGACGGTGTCCTTTGCTTTACAGATTCATGAGGTCCCATTTATTAATTGTAAATCTTAGAGCCTGAGCTGTTGGTGTTCTGTTCAGACAATTGTCTCCTGTGACAATGAGTTCGAGGCTCTTCCCCATTTTTCTTCTAACAGATTTAGTGTGTCCGGTTTTATGTTGAGATCTTTAAACCACTTGGACCTTAATTTTGTACAGGTCTATTTGTATTTTTCTACATATGAAGCAGCACCATTTGTTGAAGGTGCTGTCTTTTTGTATGGTTTTGGCATCTTTGTTAAAAATCAGGTGTTCATAGGTGTGTGGGTTTATTTCTGGGTCTTCTATTCAATTCCATTGATCCACCAGATCAATGGAATGCTAGTATCATGCTTTTTTTTTTTTTTGTTTGTTTGTTTTTTTAATTGTTACTCTATAGTACAGCTTGAGATCAGGGATGGAGATACCTCCAGAAGATCTTTTATTGTAAAGGGCTGTTTTAGCTATTCTGGGTTTCTTGTTATTCCATATGAAGTTGAGAATTTTTCTTTCAAGATCTGTAAAAGATTGTGTTGGTAATTTGATGGGAATTGCATTGAATCTGTAGATTGCTTTTGGTAAAATGGCCATTTTTACTATGTTAATCCTACCGAGCCATGAGCATGGGAGACCTTTCAATTTCTTTCTTCAGAGACTTGAAGTTTTTTCATACAAGTCTTTGACTTGTTGGTTAGAGTTAAACCATGATACTTTTGTCTTTTGTAGCTATTGTGAAGGATGTTGTTTCCCTAATTTCTTTCTCAGCCCATTTGTCTTTTGTATATAGGAGGGTGACTGATCATCCTGAGATAACCCAGAAACAGAAAGACAAGCATGGTATCTACTCACTTGTAAGCGGTTATTAGCCGTATTAATATAGGATTGCCATCTACAGACCTAAAGAAGCTAAACAACAAGGAGGACCCTAGGGAGGATGCTTAAATCTCATTCAGAGTGGCAAACAGGATAGACAGCAGAAGCGGTGGAAGAGAGGAAATCAGACGGGAGCCTACAATAGAGGATCCTCTGAAATGATTCACCCAACAGGGGACTGAAACAGATGCTGAGACTCGGGGCCAAACTTTGGGCAGAGCACAGGGAGTCTTATGTAGGAAGAGAAGGGGGAATAAGAGGACACAGGCACCCCAAAAGGAGACCATCAAAACTAAAAGATTTGAGCCCAAGGGGTCCTACAGAGACTGATGCACCAATGGAGGACCATGCATGAAAAGGACCTAGACCCCCAGCTCAGATGCGGCCAACTGGCAGCTCAGTCTCCATGGACTCTGAGTGGATCTCTGAGTGAGGGGAGCAGGGGCTGCCTCTACCATAAACTCAGCTGACTGCTCTCTGATCACTCGCTCCTGATGATGCAGCTGTGCCAGGCCATAGAGGTAGAGAATCCAGGCAGTCCTGATGAGACTTAGCAAGCTAAAGGTAGATGGGAATAGTGGAGAACTCCCTCTTTCAGTGGTCCAGGGGTAGGAGATGGGGGTGGGGGAGAAGGAGGAAGGATGGGACTTGGGGAGTGGAGAGATGGGGCTTCAATCCTGATATATAATGAATAAAATAAAAATTAAAATTAAAAAAAAAACTTTTGAGAAAATACAGGGAAAGTTTTTCAGTGTAGTAAAGCATATCTACAAAGATCCACAACATGACACTTAAATAGCCAGTGCTTTTCTCGTAAGGTGAGGAAAAAGATAGCAATCTACCTACTGGAAGGTTCATGACATAATCATCAAACAGAAGAGTGGGAAGGAACAGAAGCAGGAGGTGGGGGCCGCTCAGGAGAAAATAAACTAATCTGAAGTGATCTCTGAGAAGATAACAATTCATTCTCCAGTGGTTTGACACTCATCAGACAACTTGCCACACACTTAGAGCTGTCTGATACATTTTCTATGCAGCTCTGAGCTTTTAGGATTGTCAAGTTCTGGCCTACAAAGTCTTCATTCCAATACCAACATCAGTGGGCTTCTCAGCTCTGTATTTCAACCAAATTCTAATTCTAGTATCTAAAACCTCAGACTCTTCTTTTCTTTTCTATTTTTTTGTTGATGGTTGTTTATTTGCAGACAGGTTCTCACTATGTAGCTTTGGCTGGCCTCAAAGTCAGAGAGATCTACCTGCCTCTGCCTCCCAAGTTCTGGAATTAAGGGCATAAACCACTACAGCCAGCTTGAATCTTCCTATTCACCTAGCACTATTTCAACAGTATAATCTCGAATTCTAATCACATATATTATTATTTCCTATCTAAGAATCTGTTAACAAGGCTGTAGCCCTGTGGTAAAGCACCAGTCTAGCATAGTTTAATTTCCAAAATCTTTGTGCATGCAGGGTGTGTGTGTGTGTGTGTGTGTGTGTGTGTGTGTGTGTGTCATATTCAAACGTCATAACCAACACATTACATTATACAACTGTAAACTTGAGTCTTCTATTTACAAATGACATTCAAATAATTCAGACTTACTAAGAGTGATTTCCAGTTCTGACTAAGCACATCCTAGATAATCAGCACTTTGAAATGAAGAAAATCTAATCACAACTATCAAACATTCATGGACATCAGGATGATCTGACAGGCCTTGTTGTACCACTCTAGTATTCTGATTCAGTACATAGGGGATGGAGTCAAACAAGGCATATTCCTAACAAGTTCCCACAAGATAATGATGTTGAAGTTGAAGACTACACTCTGAACCACCTGTTTAAGAACCACTCGCTCAAGGCAGTACAGCTCATAGACTGTGGTCCCCTATAATCACAAAACTTCAGAGTAAACATTTGAAAACTTTCAAAGCAATCTGGCAGCAATCTGGTGCAACCAATGTTTTAAAATATGTGGTCTTGTATTTTCTATCTCTCTTCCCTTTCCTAGTAACATAACATTTTTACTGTACTATACAAAGGTATAGCTATGCAGTCAAAGAAATAAAATTATTAAGACTAATGTCTATTAAGAAACGTTCTTTTAAAAAAAAGATTTATTTATTATTTATACAGTGTTCTGCCTGCATGTTTGCCTGCAGGGCAGGAGAGGGCACCAGATCTCATTACAGATGGTTGTGAGCCACCACATGGTTGACTGGGAATAGAATGCAGGACCTTTGGAAGAACAGCCAGTGCTCTTAACCTCTGAGCCATCTCTCCAGGCCCAAGAAACGTTCTTCAGTAGTGGCACACACCTTTAATGCCAGCACTCAGGAGGCACATTCAGGCAGGAGGATCTCTGTGAAGTCAGCCTGATCTACAGAGCGAGTTCCCAGACAAGCAAGGCTACACAGAAAAATCCTGTCTTGAAAAACCAAAATAAACAAGCAAATAAACAATGTTCTTCAATAGGAAAACACATCTGAAGAATATCTACCTCTCTACTATTTTTAAATATACACTGCCCTTGAAGGTAACATCATACATATTTTGCTACCGTAAGAATAAACAGGTGCTTAGTAATGTGGTGCATTCCTTTAATCCCAGATCCAGAGGCAAGAGGATCTCTTGAGTTCAAGGGCAGCCTGATCTACAAAGTGAGTTCCAGGCAGGTAGGACTACACAGAGAAACCCTATCTCAAAAAAAAAAAAAAAAAAAAAAAAAAGTTTTAGCTTGAGATAAAGTCACATTATTAAACTTTCTGTTCTTTCTGTTAATGAATATTTAAGTATGTTTAGGATATTTTTTATCAACCAATAAAATGTCCATTTGCAACAAATTCCCTTTAGACTGAAAACCAAGGTGGAGATTTTTTTTTTCTGTCCTGAAAAACAGCTGAGGTGGATTTTAAATGACTCAGAACGGAATCATCCACAGCTTCTCTTTTTATTATAATTACCTGGGAAGTACATGAAGGCAAGGTGGGAGTAAGGGACTTTAGTTCAGTGTTTTACATTAAAAGCACTGATGGAAAAATTGAAGCACTCTCAACTGCGTGGAAAATGTCATAAATTTTCTCTTTCTGAACTATCTGACTTACAGATAAACGTTTGAAATACCCATTATAAGTTACTTTAACATTAACTTGCTCCACTTGATAAAGTAACAAATATCTGTCTTTTGTTGTTCCTGTACCCAACTGCTGGGTTTCTGAAACCTTGTTTTAAATCATGTATTGGCTAATGCTAGTTAAGAACATCATCTTCAACACTAACTTTACTTTAGAAAGGTGACAAAACCATCCATGACATTTAGTCTAATCATTTACTCTACAGAGAAATGAGCAGAAGATTCAAAGCAGTAAGCAAGTAAGTAGCTGACATTTGGTTGTAAAAATAAATAAATAAATAAATAAATAAATAAAAAGCCTTGGTTATTTCTTGACTTATACTTATTTCTGAAATTATCTTTCATTTCTTTAATACTAAGAGTAGATCACCCCATACAGTATTTCAAAATCAACATTTTAAAACAACCAAGAATTATGGTCTGGGGAGATGGCTCAGTGGGCAAGTGCTGAACAAGCATGAGGACATGAATTTGGACCCTAAGCATCGAACATAAAATCAGCTATCTGAGAGGGTAGAGGAGGATGCAGACAGAAGGATCATCTCTATTAGCTTGCTGGCCAAACCAACATAACCAAAATATAGGGAGTTCCATGTCCAGTGAGACATCCTGAGGGGTAAGGTGCAAAGCAGTAGAACAGGAAATCTGACATCCTTCTCTGGCTTCCACACAGGGGCAGGCACACTTACATATTCTAAACACACACGCACCTAAGATCTGTATTACTGTGTGGTGATGTGAATAAGAATGACCCCACAGGCTCAAATGAGGTGAATTTTAAGGTTTCAAAAGACCACAACAAGCCCAGTCAGCCTCCCTCCCTCCCTCTCTCTCTCTCCCTCTCCCTCCCTCTCTCTCTCTCCCCTCCCTCCCTGAGGATCTGCACCTTGTGGATCAGCTACTACTCCAGTACCATGCCTGCTTGCCTGCTTGCCTGCCTGTCACCATGCTTCCCACCATGATGGAAATAGGATAACCTTCTGAAACTGTAAACAAGCCTCCAATTAAACTTATAACTGTTATTAAGTTGCCTGTCATGGTGTCTCTTTACAGCAATAGAACAGTAACTAAGACACACTCACTATGCAAAAAGATGAAGAACATAAGGTATAGCTAGCAGACTGCTAGGCTCACCAGGTGTGGTGGTTTTGAATGCAAATGGGCCCTATGGCGTATATGTATCAATACTTCCTCCTCAGTTGATTAAACTTTGATAAAGCTTAGATTGGTTTCTGGGCATGCCATCCCCCACTCCAAAAACCAGCCTCCCAGCTGATGTGAGATCCCATCAGGTTGACAATTAACCTTAACCACATTTTCCATTCCAACATGTGTCAAAGCCCTCATGTGTTCTATAGCAGAAACAAACACTAATTTAGTTTTTCTTTTAATTCTTTATTTTTATTTTATGTGTACTGGTGTTTTACCTGCATGTATGTCTATGTGAGAGTATTGGGTCCCCTGGAACTGGAATTAGACAGTTGTGAATCACCACATGGGTGCTATGAATTGAGCCCAGGTCCTCTGGAAGAGCAGCCAGTGTTCTTAACCACTGAGTCATGCTCCAGCCCCACAAACAAACAAAGAAAAACCAAACAAACAAACATAAGTTCTGCTCCCCACCAAAGATTCTCAAACTCTACAGAAAAAAATGAAACAACCTATGGAATCTTTAATAATAATAATAATAATAACAACAACAACAACTTACAATAAAAAGTGCACATTTTGATTCTCTACCCTTTGCGTGGAACCTGATATTTAACATTTTAAACATTTTCCAAGGTAAGACCAAATCACCATCCCTAATTTTTTGCATAACAAGGCTTTCAAAGATATAAACATCTAAAAAGACATCATTATGGGAGAATGTCTATGGAAAACAGTTTGACAGTGTGGTTCAAACTTATATAAAACTACCATTACCTGAAGCCATTTCACTTCAGGCAAGTTACCAAAAGTCATATCTCAGAGCACCTTATTTGTTATCAGCCAAATGTCACCCAATACATAAATGGCTACTATACAACAGCTATAAAAAGGAATACTATTCAGTAGTAAAAAACAAAGCTTCCAAGAGGGAGATAGAAAGATCTGGAGGGGACAGGAACTCCACAAAGAGAACAACAGGGCCAAAAAAAGAAATGGTCCCAGGAGGGCCTGCAGAGATGGATACTCCAACCAAGGGCCATGCACAGAGAGGATCTAGACCCCCTGCTCAGAGGAGGCCCATAGGCTGCTCAGTTTCCAAGTGAGTTCCCAAGTAAGGGGTATAGGGGCTGTTTGTGACATGAACTCAGTGGCCAGCTCTTTGATTACCAACCCCTCAGGGGTGCATCCTTGCCAAGCCACAGAGGAAGATAATGTAGCCAGCCTTGATGAGGCCTGATAAACTCGGGTCAGATAGAAGGGGAGGAGGTCCTCCTCTATCAGGACTAGGGAAAGGACATAGGGGGAAGAGAGGGAGGATGAGTGGGTCTGGGAAGAGACCAGGGAGAAGGCTACAGTGGGCAAAGAGAACAAAGTGTAATAGATAGATAGATAGATAGATAGATAGATAGATAGATAGATAGATAGATAGAT
>NW_026585895.1:33284543-33289271 GCF_907164565.1 Psammomys obesus
GATAGATAGATAGATAGATAGATAGATAGATAGATAGATAGATAGATGGATGGATGGATGGATGGATGGATGGATGGATGGATGGATGGATGGGTGAATGAATGAATGAATAAATGAATGAATGAATGAATGAATGAATGAATTTTTTAAAAAAGCGAAGCTTCCTTTCAGAAGTGAGAAATCTTTTTTAAAACATATCTATGTATCACTGGCAGGTATGTAACTAACTTCAAATTTGTAGTGATCTTCCTGCCTCTGTCTCCTGAGTATTGGTATTACAGGTTTGAATGGCCACACCCAGCAAGGGATGAACTGCTGTAAATGTTACAATATGTATGGAGCTTAAAAATAATTAAATGCTGAGTAACAGTAAGCTACAGAGGATTAAAAGGATATTATGTTCTAGTTACATAAAACTGTAGGTCATTAATCTCCAACAACAGAAAGACTATTGTTTCTTTTATTCTATGGCAATGGTTTTGCGGCTGTACACAAGCGTAATATGTATACTGTATCAAGTATACATAAGTGAATGTATCATTCAAATACTAAATTCTGATGTAAACAGGCCATTATATACAACATAGGTATATGTGGTTAAATTCTTTGAAAATTCTTTTGAAAATTTTCAAATTCTTTGAAAATCCCACATAATACTTAAAAATATTCCTCAACTAAGAATATAAAAACCTTGTCTTTTAAGGGGTTGAGAGTGGTAGGTAGGTGACTCCAAAGGTCATTTAGAACTTTAACTCTAAGTTACCACTAAACACATGTATTATAGAGCAAAACAGACAGTGTTGATCTAGGTGTCTGATGTCACTTATCAGAAGAGAAACTACAATCTGGACAGTCAAACTGTAATTAATATCTATAGCTATGAATTTTGTATTATAAAATGTAAAATTGCAGTAAATATATTTGCAGATGCCTGTCCCATTCTCTAAATCCATGTTCTCTCTCACAGATTGTGTCTGTCAACCAAGCTGATTAATCAATCACGTTACCCTACCCCAAATCACAGTAAACTGAACCAGACTACATAATGTGACCTGAACTAGCTATTCATATTCCATCTCTCAGGACTTTAGAGGAATGAATTACAGAAGCTTTGGGGTGACCACATTTGATCAAGAAGATGTCAAAGCTCTGTTAAGACCCTTTGTAGGGAAGCAAAAAATAAACTACAGATATTTTTGAAAATAGTAACTATTTTCTTGCCAGGGAGAGTTTGTTCTAAGAAAGTTAGGATAATCCAATAGCAGAATATTCATTATTAATGAAGAGAAAAAAAATCACATGGCAAATCTCCAGAAGAAAAAAGCATTTAAAAAGTCAACAATCAGGGGCTGGAGAGATGTCTCAGATGTTAAGAGCACTGGCTGCTCTTCTAAAGGTCCTGAGTTTAATTCCCAGCAACTACATGGTGGCTCACAACCATCTATAATGAGATCTGGTTCTCTCTTCTGTGTGCAGGTGTACATGCAGACAGAACACTGTATACACAATAAATAAATCTTAAAAAAAGTCAACAATCATTTATGATAGACTTATCAAAGACTTTACATAAATGTATACATTTTGTGCACTGCATAACATGTACAACATATAGTATTTCCTGTTATTACTATGTGAAGTAGTTGTTTTCTCTTCCACATCTATAAAAGAACACAGAATAATCTGTATCTTATTTGGAGGAGAAACACTCTCAATGATGTGCTATCTCATGCTATTACAACATAACACCATAATCCACAAAGTTCACACTCAAGGACTACACAACAGGGGCTCAAATTTGTCTTTAACTGTCATTGCAGGGAATGCCCTTTCCTGGCTTTCAAGGGCACCAGGCATGCACAGGGTGCACATGCATACATGCAGGCACTCACATATACAAATAAAAATAAATATTTAAAAAAAGAAATCAGCTCTCATAAACACAGTGACAACAGAAGAGAATAATTAAGTGGCATTTACCAGGAAACCACACAAAACTTCTACAAATAGGCTCAACAAAAACATATAAAATCAGTAAGAAAAACATTCCTCAAAGATAAACAGAATTCAGCAAATGAGAGAACCCAAAAAGCCGATTTACCAATGTCCGGTGAGTCCGGACAAAAATACCTACAATTACTTTCTGGATTTTGGAAAAATAATTATAAAGTTCACAATGAAAAATATGCAATGGGCGCTGGAGAGATGGCTCAGTGGTTAGGAGCACTATCTGCTCTTCAAGAGGTCCTGAGTTCAATTGCCAGCAACCCACATAGTAGCCTACAACCATCTATAATGTGATCTAGTGCCCTCTCCTGGCGTGCAGGTAGGTGTACATGCAGATAGAGGACTCACTCACATACATACATACATACATACATACATACATACATACATACATACATAGAAAAATCTTTAAAAAATAATGAAAGAAAGAAAAATATGCAATGGTACCTAAGAAATATGCAATGGTACCTAAGAAATCTCTGAAAAAGCAGAGCAGTGAGAGGCAATTGGAATGACCAGCCCTGTAAGAGGTAAAATACATGGTGAAATGGAGTGATGAAATCATAAAACAATAATTAAGGCTGTAAACATTCTGCTCAATAAAGCAAAAGAGAAAGTTAGAAGTCAGGCACAAGAGACTTGCTGGCATACACCTGTAACCTCTCCAAGAGGCTGATACATAAGCAACACAAGAACCCTTTCTCAAGACACTCAAAAGGCCCCAATACCTAAGAAACTTCACAGAAAAGATGACTGTATTTTTTTCTTTGCACTGGATATCCATTTGAATAAGGGGAGCTTATTATAACGTTTAGGGGCTTGGGATATGACTCAGTGGTAGAGAAGTAAGTTTAGAATACACAAAACCTTGGGTTTGATCCCAGTACAAACAAACACACAACAGCATATATTAGAAGAAACCATGGAAATTCTATAATAAAGATTAAAGTAACTAATAACCAGAGGAAGGGACCTTTTAACTTTAATTACACGGCAGACACATTTTTATTAAGAACTGAACTTACTGACTACACATCAATATTTATCAAAATACAACTGATTGACAGTAAAGTGATCTGTGAACCACCACCTAAGCTACTTCAATGCCACAGAGCCCACAAGGGTTTAATAAACATGTGTGCTTTCAGTTCCTTTTTTTTTTTGAAAATCACTATTCATCCCAAGCTCAAGTTACACCAATGCTCCAACTACAAGCTGCCCTGTTTTATGACCCATGTCCTAGGTTTCAGTGACTAGACTAATCCAAAATGACAAGACCATACAGACTCAAGAGATTCTTTTCTCAGATTTTTCAATCTAACTGAAAGAGGTTAAAAAGCAAAAAAGTGTCTGCTCCCCTCTCTTTTATTCATATATAGGATATTTACACAGAAAAAAGGCAGACAGCAGTACATTCACCTCAAAAGCCAACCATGGACTTCTCAAGGTGGGTGAGATTCTATGTTTCTTTTCCTACTTTTCTGGCATATTCTGAACATCTTTTCACATATTCAATACTGTTATGATAGAGAAGTAGGTATATAATGCACAAACCTAAGTGGAAATCCAAAAGAGTACAAGTGGGAAAACTCTCACAATGCGAAAGGTAATAAAAGTGACATGCGACATAAACAAAATGAAGGTTTTGTTTATGGATCATATGGATCAACTCAACAGATGCAGAAAAGGCATTTAAGAAAATGCAAAATCTTCGCAGACAAACTGTTAAATAAATTAAGTTCAAAAGGAACAAACAGCCATATATAATGGTCAACTACAATAAGCCAATCCCTGTTCATTGTAAGGAATGAGGAAATGTTTAATGCTTTCACACTGATACCTGGAACAAGACAAAAATACCCATTTCACTTCTTTTACTCAACACAATTCCAGATGTCCTCTTCAGAATAATCAACCAAAAGGAAAGAGTAAAGAGCATCTAAACTGTCACTCTGCAGACTGTGGCATGATATTATACACAGGAAGACCCAACTCCACCAAAAAACTAGAATGCATCAAAATTGCAGAATACAAAATCAACAAAACAAAATCAGCTGCAAAGCAATACATCAATAAATTATCTGAAGCAGTAGAATGACAAAACCAGTACCATTTACAGCAGCTACCAAGGGGTGGGGATTCTACAAAACATGTCTAGGACAAAACATTTAATGAAAGAAAAACAACTCTTCAGTAAGAACCATAAAACACAGATAAGAAACTGCAGAAAACAAAAAATAAAACAATATCTTGCAATCAGAAAAAAACATTATATATTTATATTTTATGTGTATGTATGTGTGTGTATATATATTGAGCTGTCTAACTATTAAGACAGCTCAATAGTTAGTACATACTGTACGTGCAGAGGACCTGAGTTTGGTTTACAGAACCCATGTTGGGAGGCTCACAATTGCCTGTAACTCTAGCTCCAGAAGGTACAACAATCTTCTGGACTCTTTGGGCACCCCTACACATGTGGCATATATAAACACTGCATATAAATAAAAAACAAAGAGGAAGAGGAAGGGAGGGAGGGAGGGAGGGAAGGAAGGAAGGGAGGGAGGGAGGGATGAATGGATGGAGGGAGGGAGATTACCCTGGATCTCAAAGTTGGGTCCCTAGACAAACAGCATGAACCTCTCTTATATTGATAGTGAATCTTCATTACCCTCTTGACTGGATTTAGTATCATCATAAAGACCTACCTCTGATTTTGCCTAC
>NW_026585895.1:33289281-33295805 GCF_907164565.1 Psammomys obesus
CTACCTCTGATTTTGCCTACAAGTTGTCAGAAATGCTAAGCTGAGCAAAGAACTTTTCACCCTAAACGTGAAACTATTCCATGGGCTGAAAAAAGAGAGAAAGAGAGAGAGAGAGAGCACTGTATGAGAACTCCAACATTCCTCTCTGCTTCATGGCTACAGTCACAATGGACCAGCCCCTCTCACTCCTGTGTCCGGTGTCCAGTGTCTTTGCTACCACAGCAGACTACACCTTTCCTTAAATCATGAATCAAGAATAAATGAAGTTGTGTTTGTAGATTTAGTCATAGCATGAAGAAAAGTAACTGATACACTTGGGAATATCTTACAAATGAAAATTCTTAAGCTCCATACTAGACCTACTGATTAAGACACTGGGAAAGCGACCCCAAAGGCTGCTTTAATAAACCTTCCGAAGAACCCGACACATGGTAACATCTGCGAACTGAACCATTTACACTACTCTGGGGGTATTATGAAGTCCCAACAAGTACTGCTAAGTGGCTAAGCTATCTCACATGACCTACCTACCAAGTTCATGAACAATGGTATTCTCAGTCTTGAGGGAAATCAGTCACTGTGCTATACAGGAAAGTAGGTAAAAATCAATGCATTTCCTATCAGGCAAGCAGTAATGTTTCTTATGACATCTTTCATAATTTACTCCCCTCAGGAACCACAGCTCCCCAAAATAGTCACAGAAAATAATTGAAGGATCTACAGAATGACTGAGAAAATAATCTTTTAATTTCCCTAACCTCGAGCAAATGTAACATTTTCTTCAGTTTTACCAATGTAGTCAAAAGGAAGAAGGAATACGAGCAATACTAACAGAAATCATAGATCTTTTCATGTCATGTTACAATATTACTTGTCAAAATATTGTTTATACCCATCACTACTTCAAATTTAACATAACCAGATCCAACTCTGCATCCTGTTTTAATGTTAATATCATTTTAACTGTCTTCCAATATAACTTTTTTCTGATATTTTTTTTGGGGGGGAGAGGACTGTTTTTTTGAGATGGTTTTACTGTAGAGCGCTGGCCATCCTGGAACTTGCTCTGTAGACTAGGCTGGCCTTAAACTCAGGGATCTGCCTGCCTCTGCTTCCCAATGCTGGGATTGTTGGTGCATGCCTCCATGGTAGGCTTTCTCTGATTTTGTATATTTAAGGTATCATTCTGAGAAGTTTCATCAGAGTACCAAAAGAATCTGCAACACAAATAAGCTGAGAATCCCTAGATAAAGGTTTTCACATCAAGTGTAACAGCTTCCATTTGGAAACTGAGAGGAATCATTTCCTAATTATCCAAACTGGATTGCTACCAGAAATTAATGAGCAGGGGGCAGATGTAAACACTTCTCATTCTGCCTGCAACAGTCCTGTTGAAGTGCCAATAATGCTCCAGCTGAAAAATATTACACGGATAAAATATGTGGCACAGCTACCCTCACCAATTATCTTGTTTTCTCAATGTGTTAACCTTGAAGCTCACTGGTATACCATACTGCCTTCTTCGTCCACTCTTCCTGTGTATACAAACCACTGAAGAGGTTGTCACCAGACAAATCTATTTCCTCTCATAACTATGTATTTATCCAATCTTTAAAATAAAAATCAATTCTGGAAAAAAAATACAATACTAAACCATTAACTGTAGAACCCAATTACTGCTTTAGAAGTAGCTAAAATTTTAGTTCTTTAGCCAGTAATTTTAATTTTTAATCTTTCAAACAGGTCATGTTAATAACTCTGCCACAAAACAGAAAAGAGAAAAATATACGTATTAACCTGCTTGCACTCTAAAGCGAAAAAAAATAGACTATAGGAAAAATGTTTTGGGGGATGCTGCATTCTTCCCATTCTTTTATACTTCACTCTGTATTGCTGAAAATTGTTATCAAAACAGTTGCTCACCACCATCTGTAACTCCAGGTACACAGGTTCAGACATTCACTCTATTCTGGTCTCCGGTGACACCAAGCATGTATCCAGTTTACTTACATACATTCAAGCGGATCACTCCTACACATTTAATAAAAATAAACAAATCTTAACAAAAATGACCCTTTGAGATAGTTATCACTTACTTTGTCCACAAAAAGACACAAGGGTCAAGGATGTTTTGTCAAATTAACAGTACTATTAACTACCACTGATTGTGGGACTCTGGTTCAACCAAGCTTAACACCCTTTGCCCGAGGAGGGCAGTGGTGGGGAGATGCACTGGCAAGTAAACACGGCAGCCACCTGATTTCACCACAGTATTAGTTTGTGGAAAAATGAAGCCTCAAAAGTGGACGGCTAAAGGAAATGTTGCTACCATTTCCTTCCACTGTATTTACTCCAAAGAGAAGAGCTCTGAATGGTGGAATAGGCAAATTTGAAGTCGTGTTCCATTTATATAGCATATGCAAGGCAAAGAATCAAAGACTAACTTTAGACAAAATCTAATAATAATAAAAGACCTTCTGCCATCTGTGTTGGTCTATTAATGACCTAATCTATCAGCCGTTCCTCCTCTATTGGCCCTACCATTCATTACCATTTCTTCACTTCTGCTCTACTTGAAATGAAGATGGATATATGTTCAGTCATACACTCAAGCTTAACCCAAGCAGCTGTCCCCATGGTCAATGCCTATATTACAAACCACCTAGTATCTAAAGTAAAAAGTGACAGCAGTTCCTGCTTAATATTCTATTTGTGTTATATATTAAATAAAACAAATATAACACCTTTCTTATGCCAATTAGTCTAGTTGGAAAAACGTATACTCATTCTCTCCCTTCATATACAACATTCATGCTCATACAATTTTACACACAAACCCAAGAGACACGAGAAAGCTGACTAAAACTTAGTGATGAGTAATAGTGATGAGTAATAGCAATAAGATAGTGCAAGAAAACCAAAGCTAGAGAAAAATCCAAAATATAGAGTAGACTACTCTATCCCTTTATAAGGAAAAAAGTATCAGATAGTGAATAAATTGACAGTGAATAATTGATTCTCATTTAAAAAGTATTTCAGGTCAAAACAATGGCCTTAAGAACTGAAGGCTTCACCCTTCAAAGGAGTACCCCTAACATCCAGTTCCATATTTGTTAATTCTCATCACCTGGTTATGTGTGCACTGTTAGACAGAATGGAAACTCGCTATGCAAAAAGTCATCTAAAGGTCAGTTTAATTCCATTTCAGAAACAAGGAAATTAAGGCCAAGAAGGCACAACAACTTCTTTGAAGCCACAAAAACTCATACCTTACAACTCTGCAAAGTAAAGTATGAAGTATTTGCTTTCTTTAAACAAATTTGAGACTACTTCTATTCTAATCTCATTAAAACCCCTTTTAAATTTATGGCTTGTAAAAACTAAGTACATGAGTTCACTTCAGGTCAAGCCATGGATTTAAAAAATTAATCTCCCTAACTGTTCCATACCCATCAGAAGGAGCTGTCTGGTAGACTTCCTGTCTAGGAGTAGACAGCACTTCTGGTGGTTACCAGGCTTAGAGACAGAAACCTCATGCAAGTCCTATAGATATCACATTCCATATCCCAAGAATCTGAAATTTAAACTGAAAGAAATTTAACAATGATAAAATTACTAGGGCTGGTGAAATGAGGGGCTAAAGGTGCTTGCTGCTTATCCCAATGATCTGAGTTCAACATCCAGAACCATAGTCTCAAAAGCTGTCATCTGACCTCCACACGTGTCTGATTTTGCACGAGCACATACTCACATACACTTTAAATAGTTGCAATTAAAATTTTTAGTTAAAAGATAGTAATACCTGATATTCAGAGACTGTTACGTATTACTTCGTGCCATATTAACTTTTCTAAACACAATTCATCCTCCAACAAAATGAGATCTTATAAATATTGGCATGTTCAAGAATGTAAACATATATATATGTGTGTGTATATATATATAGAGAGAGAGAGAGAGAGCATGCATACCTCAATACCTCAACCAGGAACACTTTCACTTAGTATTGTTCAGTGCTTTTCAAAGATAATTAATTATCAGTGTATCAATGTCACTGCTGCTAAAGGGCCTCTCACTGTCATGTTCCCTAGCCTTGGCTTTTCAGCCATTTCTTGGAGTTTCTCACACAATTTCCAGGGCTCCTTAAAGTAGCCAGATTTGTTTTCTGCTGCTTGAAACCAACAAAATCATCTTAATTGTTAAATGTAAGACAAGACCTCATTTTCAGAGAACTGAAAAAAAAAAATGATATTTAAGCTTATACCACAGATCAAGCATTCCTTTACATTTTTAAGGAATGTGTATACAAAAGAAATTCAGTTTCTTAAATACTATTTGCCTCAAGCCACTAATTTAAAAGATGAAGCAATAATACAAAGGTGAGGCTCTGGGTCCTGAAGTCAGACTTAGGACCTCAGTTCAGTTTCTGACTCTGCTACAGTTTATTTTAGATAGGTCATGCTGGATAAATCACTTAATTTCTAAAGTGGCATTTCCGCCCTCTGAAAATGAGACATTTACCCTTATATATCCTATTGCTTCTAATTCTTCTACAGAACTTAAGAAAGACCTGGCACATGTTCAACAAGAGAGTGTGTTAACATGCTCTGGATGTTACAGAGATGGACAACCTGAGCCTCAGAGAAGGTAGGCAACTTCCCTCAATAAATGGCCACATAATAATCAAAACTAGAAAAGTTGATTCCAGACCCACATGTGAAAAAAAAAAAAAATCTTTCTTCTGGCTACTCCATCAACTCCTGGGCCTAAGCTACTTAGACTCTGGTATTGTTCTGTGCTTTGTTCAACTTAACCTCAACCCCAATTTTTCTTCAATCACTTACCAAATATTTATTGAATTTCTACTATATTTTAAACAGCACTGAAGATAGGAAGCATTCAGACAGGGAGGGTTAGAAAAGAAATTTTAATAAAAAGTCCGCATATCCAAAAAAAAGAAAGAAAAAATAATAATAATAAAATTAGGGTAGAGAACTACCATCTCCTTCTAAAGAAGGTTATGAATGAATGATAAAGAATCTGGAAGAACCTTCCTTTCCTCTATGTAACATCCATAGACCTTGCTTTAAATACCTTAAGCTCAAATATTTGCATCAACATACATACAACCAAGCTTAAAAGCTCAGTTTGGAAGTGAGCAAGATGGCACCTGGGTAAAGACATTTGCTATTCAAGCCTGGTACCCTGAGTTTGATCCCCAGATCCCACATCAAGGTGGGAGGGGGGACTGATGCAGCTAGGTGGTGGTGGTGGTGGCGGCGGCGGCGGCGGTGCATGCCTCTAGTCCCAGCACTCAGGAAACAAGAGACAGGTAGATCTCTGTGAGTTCCAGGCCAGCCTGGTCTATAAATCGAATTCCAAGACAGCCAGGCTGCAAAGATACTCTGTCTTGAAACACAAACAACCAAACAAAAACAGAACTGGTGCAACAAAATTGTCCCCTACCCTCACAGGAGCACCCTGGCATGTGTGCACTAGCTCACACAAACTAATTTTTTAACAGAAAACTCAAAATTCTTTTTCTGCATGAAGCCTACTCTATACATCAAGTTTTCTCGTGCCTCTCAACTACACTGGCATTTTACTTTTTCTGACATGCTATGACATCTGCCATGCTACCTTAGCCCCCTAGTTTTTGCTTTGTTCCTCAATACCTCAAATGACTCTAAGTTCTAGGAAATCAAGGTATGTATTTTCTTGAAGAACTAAGAATACTTCTGCATATTGGCTTATACACGACTTCGATAGCCAATGCACCTCAAGCACTAATATGCCACTTTCTCATTTAGGTAATACTTAGCACATAACACTTTCCTTGTGTTTTTACAGTATCAATTTACAAAACTGTACTTTATATTCTACCATAAATCACAGCAAACATCATGTGTTAATTAATTCTGAAAAGGTATTAACACCCAACCTATTTCTTCCCATTGAAACATCACTTAAAAGACAAATGACAAAAATCAAAAAATAATAATGGGGAAAATTACAAATTCAAATCAGCCCTGTTCTTTTTCTTTGAAAATAAGCTAAACAGTATAGTGGCCAGAGTTATAATTTCATGGGAGGGGATGCAGGACAGTGAGTCTGAGGCCAGCCAGGCTACAAACCAGGACTCTTGTATTAAAAACACTGAACATACATATATGTAAGGTATATGTATGTGCGTCTGTATATGTGTACGTGTGAATGCTAAATCATGATTCATAAAGACTTTGGCTTATGCCTATATGAAGATCTCTCACAGAAATATCCCCATATATATGAGAAACTTAACACAGGACAAAAAAATTTTTTTTTCAGCCATAGCTATGTCTTTAAAAAAAAAAAAATCAACTGAAAAATCAAAAAAGGTTTTGAAATTAAGAGGAAAAAGAAACATCACATTTGGCTGTGTGCAGCATCAAAGTAAAGCAACAAGAGAGCTTCTACTACCTCCTAGGTTCTGTTGAAGTATATATATATATATATATATATATATATATATATATATATATATA
>NW_026585895.1:33295815-33299475 GCF_907164565.1 Psammomys obesus
TATATATATATATATATATATATATATATATATATATATATATATACACACATACACACACAAAGAGAATGAACATGAGTGAACACAAGAGTGATCATGCGGGGCTAGAGAAATGACTCAGTGGTTAAGAGCACTGACTGCTCTTCCAAAGGACCCACATTCAATTCCCAGCACCCACATGGTAGCGCATAAGTGTCTGTAACTACAGTTCCAAGGGATCTGACACTTTCATACTAATGTACATAAAATAAAATTAAATAATTTTTAAAAAAGAGTGAATATGCACAAAAAAATAGGTCTCAATACTGAAAAAGAGCATCCCACAAACATTTATTAAACATATACATTACGTGCCAAGCACAGTTCTAGGCACGTGGAATATATTAATGAACAAAATAAGCAAAAGTCATTAAAAAGATTAAATTCTAACAAAAGAAAAATCTAGAATAAACTAGGATCATTTCTCACAAATTTCTTTTATGTTTAAGGTATACATTGACAAGCAGTCAAATATAATGGTGCCAAGAAAAAAAAAGAAACAAAATCAAGTAACTACAATAAAAAAAGAGAATCTGAAAAGCGAAAAGCAAAGCAGAGTAAAGGACACAGCTCAGTGGTAGAGTGACTGCATATGGCTCTATCCTAAGCACTGCAAATGACAATAAAGAAAAACAACCAAGCCAGACAGACTTAAGTGACCCCCCCCAAAAAAAGGAAAAAGCAACTTCTTAATAACTTACCCTGAGTAATTCAGTATCAGTAACAGTTCTGAAAGGTCTCAGAATTATAAAATACAGTATTTACAAAAATTCTAATAAATATAATACTATATATAATACTGGGCTCTGTAAGAATCCCAAATATGAAAGAATGGGGATTATGACAATAGGATTTTGCGACATCAAAGGCAAGGGTTTGAATTCCAAGCCACTACTATCAGTAAGACCTTTTAGGCTCTTTATAAAATGGAAAGGTGCAGTACCTCACAGGGCTGTCATTACTAGGATTAAAAGACAACAATAAACAAGGAATTACTCAAATGTCTAGTAACAAGTATTTATGGATTAGGTATTAATTTTAATATTATTCAGCAATAAAAAGGAACATGAAATATGTATGCAACAAGAGACATTAACTGCATCATGCTGAGCAAAGCAGGCCACACACACACACACACACACCCTCCATTTACAAAAAACTGCAAAATGCAATTCCAATCTATAGCAAAGCAAGTTGATGGTTTTCTGGAATTGGAGTAGTCTGCGATTAGCTACAGACTACAAGGACACTTTCTGAAGTTGGAAATGTTTCTTATGCTTGGGTACATACATATGCTAAACCTCATTAAACCTTTATGTGTAAGCTAGTACATCTTCCTGTATTTATAACTCCGAAAAAAGTTTTAAAATGTATATTAAAATATAGTTTTTAAAATGTATATGGAATTTACGTAAAAGTCTTGGCACAGTAGCTGAGATTTAAATATTCAACAAACAGTAGATATTAAAAATGGTAACTGCCACCATACATTGTACATGAAGAAATGACATCTGAATCGCCTGATTTTTCGGTTGGGAGACCTTAGGCAAAAGATAGCAGACATTCAGGAAGAGAAGCAAACAACGTAAAGACACCCACAGTCAAAAAAAAAAAAAAAGAAAAGAAAAGAAAAGAAAAACATGTAGTCAGCAAAGACAGTACCATGCTACCAAATGCAGTTTCTAGAAAACCTTATCAAAACTGAGTCACTGACTACATAAACAAATTTCTCAAACACGACTCAGACATAAAAAGTTGGGCTTGGATTTTTTTTTTTTTTTTTTTTTTTGAGGATATAAAAAGAGGCCCTACCTTCTACTGAAAAATGTTAAGTCAGGTAATCAAACACCAAAGAGAAATGTGATTAAGTCAAAGCACCAACACAATGAGATCAGAATTCGAGCAGCCAATCAAAGGCTCAAATGCATTTCCTGCAATATTAATAGTCAAAAGAGAAAACCAATCACAGAAAGCTCCAGCTTTCTTTTGACAGTCACAGAAGCAAGGGAACCAATCCACACACACCCGAGGTTGACAATAAGGCGGGACTGAAGGTTCATTGAAGAAATTCTTCAGGGTGCAGTTACTATGAACTTCGCACACAAGTAACAACACTCCGGAATCGTAAACACTGTCAAGTCAGAGGAAATTCAGTCTTGGGGGGAAAAATCTAACCCCTGGGAAGAAGGAAAAGGCCTTCTGCCAGAATTTTACCATCTGGTCAAAAAATGCAACTGTCAAGGTGGACGCACTGAGTCCTCAACTTGCACGAAGCCATCCCGCATGCGACCTCCCCGGACGCTGCACCGGGAAGCGCGGGGAGGCTGCAGGCTACTTTCGGGCACTGCTTCCTAACGCCGCGCAGCCGAGCAGGGCCGGGGGCCCGGCAGGCACGGCCGGCGCGCGGCTCAGGGGGCTCCAGCCGACGCGGGCTCCGGCCCCGGGGATCGCTGCCCCGCCGCAGGGTCGCACCGCCCCGTCCCCGCGGCACCTCCTCCGGCGGGCAGGAGGATGTCTGTTTTCCAAAGAGCGTTACTTTCCCGAAACCATCTCAAGGGCAATCTCCCGCACAACACCCAATTTAAAACGCAAGGATAGCGCCGTCCGGCCGGAGGACCCCCGGCGAGCAATGAACGCTGCGCCCGGGGAAAAGTCTACCAGGTAAACAGAGGCCGTACGCCAAGTGCGGCCGGCGCATCCCTGCGCCATTCCCGGCCGCTGCTTACGGCAGGGCCCCCTTACGGCAGCGTAAGCGGCGCCGAGAGCTAATCACAACACTGGGACGCAACAACATGGCGGCCGCGGGCGGGCGCTGCGCCGGCCGACAGGTTTACGCTACTCCGCCGGCGTAGGGTCCCGAGCGCGCAGCGGCAGCGGCGCCCTCCAGCGAGCGTAGAGCGCTCTGTGAATGGCGAGGCCCGGCTGACAAAGGGGAGGGGGGAGGAGGGAAGGGGGGGTAATAAACACTCGAGTCCCTACCGATTCCTCCTCCTTCTCCATCCCGGTGGGCATCTGGGGCACGGCCCGGTTGATGGAGACGCAGTCGTTGAGATCAGGCATGTCCTTGCCGCGGTAGATGGGCAGCGGTTTGGCGGCGTCCAGCGCCCGCGCTCGGAAGGAGAGTTTACTCATTGTCTCCCCGCCTTACAGGAACAGCCCGGGCGGCGGCGGCGGGGCGGGCGGGGAGGGGGGGAGCACTCCCGCCGCCTCCTCCACCTCCTTCCTCAGTGCAGCGCGGCCGGCCCGCTCCTCCTCCTCCTTCGCACTGCCCCCGGCCCCAGCATGGGCGCCCACCCCGCCCAAAAAGAGCCCCCCGCCGCCCGCGGCCGCTTCCGCACTCTAGATCCGCCGTTCGCCCGCCCGATCCGCTCCCTGCGCCATGGCCAACATGGCGGACATTACCACAGCGGCGGCGAGCGATCCCGGCAGCCCGCGCGAGAGCGCGCCCCCGCCGCGAGGACGCGCGTCGCCCTCTCCCTCCCTCCCTCCCTCCTTCCTCTCCCTTTCCCTCCCCGGCCTGCCCACCCACTATCTCCGCGGCGCTGCCGGCCGGCGGGCGGGCGGGCGGGCGAGGACGAGCCGGCCCCGGCGCTCCCGGGCCGGCCGCTGGGCGCGCAGGCG